>NC_137874.1:23922361-24150181 GCF_963924005.1 Protomyctophum bolini | reverse complement strand
CCATTAAGGAACGGCAACTCATCCGTGTCACCTCACAGCTTTTAACCATTATTTTAAACTTCAGCTGTTGACAAATGGCAGATCTGCAAACTCGTAGTGCAGCACTCGATCTGCTATTTCTGGGGAAAAAAATTGAAAATGTGTGCAAATCTTTGAATATATATTCTTTCACAGTGATAACTGTGATAACTTTGCATCTTGCGGGATTGAGGGGTCCCCAGAACGACACATTCTCCTCTGGGGGTCCACCATTTTTGGGGTCCTTGACATGAAATAGTTTCAGAACCACGGATATAGAAACATAGGTTTTACAGAAAACTGTCAGGATTTCGAAGACATTTTGTGGAATCTGGTCTCAGTCCTAAATGGGTTAAGATGTAGAGATGGGGTATAAGTAGTTTTCTCTCACGTCTGAAGACGTTGTTCTGATACCGATACTGGTGTCGGGTACTCGGGCTGATACCACTCTCAAAGTACTTGGTACTCTGAACCGGACCCGATACTCTGAGCCGAGAACCAAAAGATGCAATTGACACTAGGGCCTAGGCTGAACGATCAATGCAACGGGAGGAAGAATATTTTGGAATTCGATTTTTTTTCCAAAATAGTTTCAGGCCATTATTATTGTGGTAATTGAACATTAGAATTAATTAAATTAAATGGGAGAAATAGAGGAGAAAATATGTGTGGAGTTTGCATGTTCTCCCCGTGTCCCCTAGGGTAGGTACCCTCACAAAAAACATGTTGTAATCCTGGTCTCTAAACTGCCTCCCCCTGGCCAGCCGGGGCGCCTGATGGAGGGGATAGGAACTGGTTGGAATAACGTGTTCCTTCCACGCGCTACGTCCAACCAGGGAAACTCCCCCCTGTCAGGTGTAAAGGAGCAACTTGGATACTCAGGCATGAAGGAAGCATGAGTTCAAGTCTGTTGCTCTCCCCATGTCCCCCATGGGGACAAGGTTGGCTGAGGGTGTGTAGAGCCCAGGATCACATTAGATAATTGACACAGGGGTGAAAAATGGGTTACAAAATCGTGGGATAAAAAAAAAGAAATTAACAGACTAATTTCACTGGACCACCTCAACGTGCACTTTTGTTTTTGTTATCGTGCGGTATGCCACCATACATTACCAGTCATAAGACATCCCAAATGCATCGGAGCATGCACAAAATCCAGTACTCGTTCGGTTCAACTAGCATAATGGATTCTGGGCTAAGCTTAAAAGAACAGCACTTCCTTTTGAGTCTCTCTCTTTGGTTGCACCTCAAAAAAATAAAAAAAATCTCAGTTTTCTCCCAGGTCTGAATGTGATCATTATCCATTTAAGTGTCTGTCGTCTGGGTTGCAGACAGCACTGAGCTCAGCCCCAGTTCACGTTCCCCCTTTGGTTCCTGTAAATCCAACTGCCTGGAAGAGCAGAGTGAGACATACGGCAAAGTGAATAAAGGGGGTGATTCATACTGGGACCTAGAACACAAGGCCAGCAAAAGCTCCAGACATTTTTCAAAAAGAAAAAAGCACAAAGGCAGGTTAAAGATTAATATTTCATTGGGAGAACACGCCACATTCTCTGTACAATGCCCGTATGGAAATAAGGCACGCCATTGGTTTTAACCCGTTTGGACCCGAGAACCCATTCATTCTAGACAGTTTCTATATCAGTGGTTCTCAAACTATTTCATGTCAAGGACCCCCCATCTAAAAATATGTTGTTCCAGGGACTCCTCAGAAGCAAAGATATGAATTAAAGGTGTTCACTGGGAAAAATATAAACTCAAAGATTTGCAGACAATTAGTTTTTGCGATGCAACGCTCAACGTTGTCCTGTACCGTTGTGTCAAAGAGTAGAACACTACACACTTTACACGTTGGTTTGTTAGCATCAAGTGCTTGTGCAGCTAGCAGACAGGAGCAGTGGAGTTGGATGTCAGAGAGCGCCCATTTTTCTACAATCGATCGTTGTAGCCAGGCGCACCACAGTCATTATTTGTAGTGGCACTGGTGCTCCCAAATATATTTTTAGGTCGCAAAAATTAAAATTCAGGCACATTTGCGACCAAAATGGTCGCAATTTCGAGCCCCGTGTAGTGAAATGGCTTTTTGGGCATTTTAGTTTCAGCCTCAGACGGCAGGATCTAAGTTTCTGAACCAATCAGAGCGTCGCATCCCTCCAGGCTATGGGACCGTAGGAACACGCGTATGTAGAGTGGTTTGTTTACAAAGTGACAGACGGCAGAAAAGCCAGGGGATTGTTTTCCTAACCTGTACACAAACTATATACATATTGTAGCGTGATGATTAGGTTGAAAATGTCTGGATGTGATCTTGAATTGGATTAAAAACTGAGGATTTCTATAATCAGTAGCAGCTGTGTTTGTAGGACGTGCAGCAATGGGAATCAAATGGGTGAGCTTCATTTTTATTGGCTTTTATTGATGTGTAGGCGACACAGATGTGTTCCCGTCCTTAATGGATTCATGTCTCCCCTCTCTGTCCGTCTGGTTTGGTAAATGGTGCATTTATATAACGCTTATCCAAAGCGCTTAACATAGACTTTGCATTACATTCGACACTAACTCTTTGGAAAGCCCAGGATCGAACTGGGAACCTTGCGGCTCCCATCCGGCCGCTCTACCCCTGAGCCACTGACGGGGTTTGCGAGCTGGACCTTGTTATGAAAGGTACTTTACTACTTTATCACGAGGAGGGACTATGACAAAAATAAAAGCTATGCCGGTGATAACAGGGGGAGGGGGGGTAAAAAAGAAGAAAAAAAAACTTTCACATAAAAGGGACGCTGATAAAAGATGTGGATTGACGATAGGGAAGACAAAGGGCCGTCCGTAACATGCAGCAACGCGCCACGGCTGAGGAGGAGATGAGGGCTCTGTGATAACACACACATCACGCTTTATAGGAAGGAAGTCTGGAAAAAGTACTAAAACCATTTACTTAAGTAAAAGTATCAATACTGCAATGCATGTAAATGTACTCCGTTACGAAGTAAAAGTCTGGAATTCAAAATGTACCCGAGTAAAAGTAAGAAAGTATCGGCATCAAAATGTACTCAAAACGCCTTCTAAATCCTGACCTACAGTAAGTCTTCTGGAAAAACTTCAAATATTTCTATAGCAGCATATTTTTTTTTACATTTTTGAATACTGTACATACTGTACAGAACACAAAAATGGATATTAGCCAATCTACAAGCTCACAATATGTTGCATCGCGACGCATTGTGAGTATAGGCCAGGCTAAAGTTGTCAAATAAAAGTAATGGAGTAAAAGTACAATATTTGCCTTTGAAATGCAATGGAGTATAAGTTAAAGTACTGAAAATTCAACATACAGTAAAGTACAAATACCTAAAGAATTTACTTAATTACAGTACTTGAGTAAATATACTTAGTTACTTTCCACCACTGCAGAGGGGTATGAAACAGAGAAGCATTGATTTCGTCGACTAATACTATCACAAATTATTTTCGTCGACTACCTTTTTTCACTGAGGAACTGGAAAACTAAATGGAAACTAAATAAAAACTAAGCTATGATGACTAAAACTGAGACTAAATGTATTGACAACAAGTAAAAACTAGACTAAAATGTTAGGAAAGGACTAGTGGACAAGAGATCCAGTATAAGGAAAAGACACGACTTTTCAGTCACTGAAAACTGCCGATCTACAAGCTCACAACACGTCACAGCGCGATGCAATTTTCAGCAAGTGTAAAATCAGCCATTACAACGGCATCAATGCCCGCCAAAATGCATTTTAGTCAACTGTAGATTTAGTCGACTTAAACTAGGACTAACGCTAAAACATTCCGGTGACTAAAATATGATTAAATTAAGTTTCATTCCAAAGACTAGGGGGGGGGGGGGGGGGGGGGTTATGGTATGAGAGAGAGAGAGAGAGAGAGAGAGTGAGAGATAAAGAGGGGGATATGGTATGAAAGAGATGGAGAGGTTGAGCATGAGGTTAGGAAGGAGGTGTGTGTGTGTGTGTGTGTGTGCGTGTGTGTGTGAGAGAGAGAGAGAGAGAGAGAGAGAGAGAGAGAGAGAGAGAGGTGTCCCCCGGTTGCACCTGTGTGAGTCATGTGTGTGCCAGCCAGCCGTGAGTGTGGTCCAGTGCATCAGTGTTTTTCAGTGTGTGTGTGTGTGTGTGTGTGTGTGGATCTCTGCAGGCATCGCTTCCTCTCAATGGGGCAAGATGAATATGTAATCTGTACCCCTTTCATCCATCCTTTGTGTGTGTGGCCTGACCTGGCAGCAGCCCTGCTTTGACTTCTCAGCTGCTGATATGGAATATATGGAAACTTATACGCATACATGCTATACGCCATGCCACATAAAGCAAGCACGCTGAAAATAGCAGATCTACAATTTGGTGGAACCTTGTAAACCCCTAATGTGGTTATGCTTAACTCATTGGCCCGGAAAGGACTTAATGTTTTGGGGTGGCAGTGGAACAGGGGTAGATAGGCCGAATGGTAACCGCAAGGTTGCCAGTTCGAACCCAGAGTTAGTGTCGAAGTGTCCTTGAGCAAGTCACTGAACCCCTAATTGCTCCTGATGTGCTGGTGCCTTGCATGGCTTCCGCCATCGGTGTATGTATGTGTGAATGGGTGAATGGAAGCACAATCTATGTAAAGCGCCTTGGATTAAGGCGCTATATAAATGCACCATTTACCATTTAATCCCATGGCGCCAAAATGCCTTTAACGTGTTTTTTGGGCGTTCTATTCATTCATAATCGTCAATATTTACCGTAAAGCCGGGCTCCCAGTCGCTAGGCAATGTTCGGCTCGGTGTGTTTTGTCGCCCGCACAGTGCTATGGGGCCGCCTAGGTTTACCTCTGTTGTTCCCGGAATTGCGGCTGAGATTTAGGTGGATTGAACAACGTGGCGATGTTAGGAGCTCAATACTAAACTGTCGCTACCGCACGGTTAAGATATTAATGCTTCTAAAGACTCGTTAATAGACGATGATCACATTAGCTATAGCCGATTCTCGCTAACCCGTTTTTGGGGACCAGAAACAGAGGGTTTTTTCCAACTGAAATGGAGCACGGTCTATGGTGGCGGTAGCCGACAGTGCCGGGGGTTTATTAGTGGCGGACTGCGGTCCATGAGTTCATTCACACTCAGTTAAGCGTGTGTGCATCATGGGCTCGGTGGATGTGACATAAGAAAACGTAAACTTAACTTGCAACTTAAATTGCATATTGAATAGTTGTTGTGACTGACTTCATCCTTCACAGTCGCTGATGAAGACCATTCCAGGTCAAAACGTTGGTTACCATTAAACTATTCTGCATTGTGGCTATGAGTGTGCAGCCTTTTCTTCACTTTGAAAATTCAGATCACGCCTTCAGAAGCAGAGTGTCTTGGGGCAGGATTGCGTGTGTTGAAAGGACGATCAGAGATGAGCCACATGTGACTGTGACGTTACAAATAGTCGAGATGCTACCTAATGTGCTGAATTATCTCCACACTCCTCACATGCTGATTTAACTCAGAGAGTGTAAACAATGGACCCTATGCACACACGCACATTTTGGAAAGAACTAAGGCCCCTTCCCTACTTCCTTCACAGGTGTTACCAGATGATACTAATGAAGGCTCTGTTCCATTCAGGTTCAAACAGAGTCAGGGTGCTGCTATTGTTGCATGCTGGCTCACTGGAAACACTCTGCTACACCAGTGGGTCTCAAAGTGTCCTTGAGTGGGTTCCAAATGGCCCTGTACGGGTGTGTAACTCTGAGAGTGAGGGTCCATTTGTACACTCCCAGAGTTATGGGGATCCTTGAAATTAAAAAGGTTTGAGAACCACTGCACACTAAATGGCATCATCTGTAACACCTGTGAAGGAAGTAGAGAAGTGGCCCGGAAGTAGAAAGGAGTTATTCCGTGTGCATAGAGCCAGCTAATTATACCAGAGTTAAAAGAACACTGGGGGGTTTGACTTGTGTGTACTTGTGTTCACACTGCAGTTATATGTTGCCGCTCGAAACCAAATGCACAGTTAAAAAAAAGGGAGAATATTATGAGAAGTGAGAATATTTACAGTGACAATTCACAGCTGCAATTAGTCATGCGGTGGCCGTTGGGGACTGGCCTACTTGGAACAATGCAAGTTGGAAATGCATGCCCCACCCAGTTAGTGTCCCTTTTATGCCCATATATGGAGTTCTTTGTCAGGCATGCCCAAATATGGAGTCTATGCAGATGTCAGAAACATCATTGTGATGTCAGAACAGGCCAGCTACATATATGGAGATATATAGGGGTGATCAGGTTCCAGAGCCCGGGCAGAGGCTTTGGTGCTGGTTCTGGACAACCGGCTATCCGACGGACTCGACACCGGGCATTGCACTCCCCGTGGGGGTGTGGAATGCACGTGGAAAATTTGAAGTCGGTGGGGCGAACGGTTCTCGAGTTACATGGATTACAGATGTACATACACAGAGACTTGGTGCATTTATAGATATACTGTAGATAGACTAGACTGGTGCCCGGCTGTAGAGCACCGAGTCGGTAACGGATCCATGCCCCACCCAGCTATGCAATGCCCATTGTACCCGTGTCAGAGTACCCGTTCCACCCATCTGTCTGTATACCTTTTATGCCCATTATAATTATGTGGAGATTTCTGTATGTGTATCTCTGTGTCCCTTTATTCCTATATGGAGTTCTGTGTCAGGCATGCCCAAATATGAAGTGTTCATATATGGAGCCTGGGCAGGGGCCCTGTCCAGAGCCCGGGCAGAGGATTTTGTGCTAGTTCTGGACAACCGTGGCACTCACTGCACTCCCTGTGGGCTGTGGAGCGAGTGTGTCGAATTGTGTGTCGGTGGAGCGAACAGTTCTCGAGTTACGTGGATTACACACGTACACAGACGGACGTACAGATGTATAGAGACTTCATTTATAGATAGATAGATAGATAACTACACAAACACAAAATCTCAAACTCTTGATTTCTACCGTCTCACAACATACAGTAACTCTTACTGTAAACTCCCCCCTTTCAATCCAGTGACCATTTGGTTTCCATGGATTCCTGTCTAAGTGGATTAAGGGGAGCGCTCCGACACAGCAAGCTGTCTGCTGTCCATCAGTGCAACATCAAGCACATCCAGTGTGCCGGCCCTCCGCCTCCCCTCCCTCCCCGCAGTCAAGAATCGAGGGCCAAAAAAACGGGCGCCATGCCAAATGCGCCGGATAGTTTCATCCACAGCTGCAAGAAGGGCAGCAGAAGTAACAATGGAGTCCACTCATTAAAGCCAACCCGCTTCCAACAAAGAGAAAGACGGGAGCGAGGGGGCGAAGTTTTTTTTTTTTTTACACTTTGTTCCGACAGTTTTTCATGCCTTCTTAGGACTATAATGCATAATAAATGTTCTATCTCCCAGCCTCTGCAAATATTGCTCTTCTATAGAACCCCCCCTTCCCCCCCAAAATATATATAGTCCAAATGCAGGAAGTGGCTGTTGTTTGGCAACGGTAATCTTTTAGTCAACATTAGTCTATTTACAAAGCCTATTCATTGGAGATCAGTAGGCTGGAGTAGGGGAATTCTCCTGAATTTGATTAGCCAAAAAGGCAGCGATGTACATTATAGGCTTAACTTCCAGGTCATTGCAGCAGAGTGGAGGTGCTGCCTGCATGCCTGTGTGGAAGCAGGTGTGAGAAAGGGCAGCCTCTTCACAGCCAGAGCTAGCCTCTTAACTCAATTAAACCTGATTCTACAAATGTCTTCTAAATCATGAAGTCTTTTTTTTCCTTCTTTTTTTTAACCTATATCGGTGGTGCTCAAACTATTTCAGGTCAAGGACTTCAAAAATGAAATGTATTTGGCCGCCGACCCCCAATCTGAAAATGTTTTTCCAGGGAGCCCCCAGAAGCAAAGATACGAGTTAAAAAATCTTTGCTGTGAAATATACCATATATATTCAAAGATTTGCACCCCATATTCGCATATTTTTCAAAAATAGCAGATCTACAAGCTCCTGGTCAAGTGCTTGTAGATCTGCTATTTATCCAACAGCTAAAGTTTAAAATAACGGTTAAAGTGGTTAAAAAGCTAGAAGGCGACAAAGACGCGTCCTCAGGTCTAAATGGTTTAATGCCAATGGAAGACACTCGTCAACAACGCTATATTAGATAATATCAGATGCTATCTCGGGTCCGTGGCCTAAGGGTATGCGGAGCATGTCGCCCACACGCGGAAATGAAATGCAACTCTCCGCCATCATCATCAAAGGCTTTTTCTCCACTCATTGCCAGTTAACAATAGCATTATTATTAGCCTAAACCAAGACCCCCAAGAGTCCACCAAGGCGGCATGTGTAATGCAATTAGAACGATCCGCCCCCTCAAACACACTATTCACATTATTATGACTCCATCTGTATGGCTATTATAACTCTCCTATTAGACAAGTGAAATGAATGCCAATGACATCGTGAACTCTCGGAGAACATTACTGAATGGATACTGTGATACTGAACTGGAACTGCCATTTCCCCAATACTGGGTTTGTTGTGAGGCTACAACATCAATAAAAGCCATCGGTTTCTGGCGGGGGGGGGGGGTTTGTCACGCAGTTAAGATTTACAGCATTGGGTTTTCTAATCAAGTGTCAGAGTTTGTATGTCTGGGATTTGTTTGTGTGTGTGTGTGTGTGTGTGAGTGAGTGAGTGAGTGAGTGAGTGTGTGAGTGTGTGTGTGTGTGTGTGTGTGTGGAGATGAACAAATCCATGATGTTGGCGGTGCAGTTAGCATGTTAGCATTTGGGTTCCACACACACCACATCCTCCTTCAACAGCGCCGGCCAGGGAGACATATCTTGGTGCAGTGCCCACGTAACCCGACACCTGCTGCTGCTAATGGCATTTCATGCTTTCACATAAGAAGAAGCAAGCGACTGCGGGGTGTGGGAGGGGAGGGGAGGGTGTAGCTGGCAGAGTGGTGGTGTGGGACAAACTACGGCTTGGGTAGGGCGGGCGACCCAGGCGGAGGCATGGGGGGGGGTTGTGGTGGGCAACAGCTGGCCTTTCATTGACAGGCTTTGAATGCTGGCAGTTAAGATTTCACTCCAAAGAGGGGAGTGGATGTGTGTGTGTGTGTGTGTGTGTGTGTGTGTGTGTGTGTGTGTGTGTGTGTGTGGGGGGAGACTCGTCCTTATTGCCATTGATCCAATGGGAGCCAACTGCGTTTGAAAAAGATCACACCTGTGTGAAGTGAGGGGCGCTCTTATCGTCATACATAATCATAATACATCATCTCATTCCGGCCAGTCACAATTTGCATCCTCAAAGCTGGACATAAAAAAAGAAAAGAAAAAACAATATATATATTTAATATATATATATATATATATATATATATGGTTGTTAAGGAGAAGTGGAGACAAGGTTGCCTGACAGGCTGAGGGGCGCATTCAGTCGCCTGGCTGGCTATGGGGGGGGGGCATTCCACTATCAAGCTGAGATTAAGGCAGCCTCGTTGCCTGCATGTCAAGGTATTCCGGCCAGCACTGTTTGTTGTTATTGGCAGTGTACATTAATATTGAAGCCGATACGGGGGTGGTCACTGCTGAGTGAGTAGAGAAGAGAGGCTCATGGGAATCGGAAGGTGGCCGATTCAACCCGTGGCTTAATGTCCAGTCTAAATGTCCGAGTTAGACACCTCGAGTACCCCAAACCCCAAACAGGTGCCCCCTGTGTGTGTGTGTGTGTGTGTGTGTGTGTGTGTGTGTAATATACCACTACATTTCAATAATCCACTACAGGCTACTGTGTGCGGAATAGCTTCCTGCCAAATATACAAAGCACAAAACGTAAATTCTAGTCACTGACATCACACACAGCAGAGGTAAATTATATAATACTTTGGAACGGCGGTATTTTCGTCAGTGCCTTAAAGATGGAGTGATTTGCCGGTTGTTGGTGATGTATGGTGATCCACCTGAACTGAAGCCGCACCCACAGCTGTTGTTGTATGAGAAAGGGGGAGGGGTTAGGGGAGGGGATGATATTGTGATGTCACTATATTACAGGTTTTTTCCATTGGCACGTTTGACTGTCAAGGTTTCAGCCTCCAGGAAGAAACCCTAAATACAAAGGGAAGACATCATTGCGCATAAGAACCACACCACACAAGGGGTCTAATGAAGTACTGTGAAATAAATAAATAAAATATAAAAATCACATCTATCCATCCATCTATAGAGTTACCATCCCAGGGTCCATTTGGTTCCTAACTATCATTTAGCTGGGGACCCCTGGAACTCGCTCAAGGACCCCCACTAGTGTACCCTCACTGCTGTGCCCTACCATCAACAGCCATCAGGCTGCGTGTGTAGTGTGTACCTCCCACTGCTGTGCTCCTATAGCAGCTAGCAGGGCTCCCATATCGTCCTGTCACCCAGTATGTCCCACTGTCCTGTCCTGTCCTGTCCTGTAGCCCCTAAAGAACTAGGCCAGGGGTATTCACTATTCAACCCCCTAGTGGCCCCTGGAACATTTATTTTATTATTATTTATTTTTTTAGGGCCAATGAAAGTTGGTATGGTGTGTGCGATATGAAGTGTGAGATTATCATAATGCCAGTAATCCTTCATTATTTTGGAGAGAAATGAGAGACTGCAGTCACTATAAACTAGAGCAGCGATTCCCAAACCTTTTGGGCCATGCACCCCCTGTTACCTCCCGAGTCCCCCCCCACTGGACTAGAGCACTGCAGAGGGCAGGTCTGCATCTATTCTACGGTAGCATACACCTGTATAGACAGTATATTAGAGCTCATTACTGTGCACAAATGTATACTGTAGATACATCTTTGTGTTTGAGCACAAACATTTATTTTGAGAAACCACAAATGTTCGTGCTTCGCGCGCACACTGTGTGGCCCCCAACACACAATCATTCTACAGTTGTGGCCCCCGGCCTAATCTAGTTGAATACCCCTGAACTAGGCCATCTAGTGAAGCCATGAACATGTTGATTGTTGGGCTTCATGCAGGACTTCTACCTCCCCCTACAGCCCCCCCCCCCCCCCCCCCCCCCGCCTCTGGTCCTATACACAATGAATACCATCCACTAGGGCCGGGGCAATTAACCGAAAATAATAATATATTTAGAACCAACCAATAACCGACTTAATGATGCTCATATGGGCTCTAATCGATTAATGAAGAATAGGTCTTGCGATGTCAGCGAATTGACACAAAAAAGGTTCCAACAGATTATTGTATAATCGACTAAACCAATTAGTCGGATTAACTACGTAACCCTGTATTATACTTTGTTGTGCAAAAAAAAGGGGGAACTAGCCGATCTACCAGGTCACAACGTGGGCGGCGACAACGTGTTCTGACCTTAGATACTCTATTTTCACATTTAATCGTACACGGATCGTAATCGAAGGCAAACGTTAGAAATAATCGTGGTGATATTGACTTGACGTTTCATGGCCCCCCCAACCCCCCCTCCCACATGAACCCCCGGGAGGGCTCTGGTCCTGAACTCTGCCACTGGCCGATCTGTTCCCACAGTCTGAGGGGACTGTGTGACTGTATCAGCACCGCTCCCCAACCTTACCCCCGCAATGAGGCCAACCAGTGATGACCTCACCCTGTATGGTCTCAGCACTAACACACACACACACACACCTACACTTTGGATCACAAATGCAACACACACACACACACACACACACACGCACGCACCATGAAGTCCGCTATCAGCCACCCTCCCCCTACTGACATCGGATCCCACAATGCAACTGTGCAAGTGCATAAAGCATGGCATTTCCCAATCCCATCCACCTCAGCTCACAGAAAACACATCTAGTGGGGCTGATCTACACATACTGTACACACACTCACCAACACACTCAAATACTCCATGGATGTATTTATTGTCTATGTGTTTCTGGATCTTCTTCATGAAGCTCTCTGGCATAAAAAACTATGACAAAAAAAGTTCCGTCCACTACCTTTTTTCACTGACGAAAACTAAATGGAAACTAAATGAAAACTAAGCTATGAAGACGAAAACTAAGACTACAAGCTCAAAACGTGTCGCAGCATGTGTTGTGAGCTTGTAGCTCGGCTATTTTCAGGAAGTGTACAATCAGTCATTACGACGGCATCTAGGCCTGCCAAAATACATTTTAGTCGACTACATCAACTGTAGATTTAGATATGATATTTAGTCAACTAAAACTAGACTAACACTAAAACATTCCAGGTGACAAAAATGTGACTAAAACTAAATGAAAACTATTCAAGACTATGAAAAAATAAATGAATAAATAAATAAAATCAAAATTAGCTGTCAAAATCAACACTGCATAAGGGTGGTTTTTTTTAATCAGGTCTGCGTGGTTCCACTTCCATTTTCCTCCTGGCTTCCTGAGCTGCCTGGTGGAATAAAAAGGCTCCTCTGATCAAAGGAGCGCCCGAGACAGGTTACGACTGAGAAAACTGCACTTATCACAACCTTCTGTTTACTCTGCATTGCCATGACGATATCAGATAAGAGATCTTAAAAGAAAAGGCTCTGAAAAAAAGCAGGCTAGCTAGCTGCGCGGGAGCAAAGCATGCATGTTGCAATGACTGAGTCTGTATGCTGGAGGAAATGGCCCTAGATAAAAGTGGAAAACAAGGGGGGGGTTTGGGGGCTCACAACTCACTCTTTAAACGCTCTTTTTTATTCACGGCAGAAACATCATAGATAAAAAGTGGGAAATGTCTCCTTCCACGCACTCAAAAACGCATGCATTGACTCATGAGGTCAAAGCTCTACTTTATCTTCTGATGCAAAATACTAATTATTGTTCATTGTTTGAAAATGTAAAGTTACATTATTATCCCTCTTCTTGCACAGTAAACACAACTTAATTTAAAATATGGAACATTCAACCGTTACCATGCAGGATAATATCTTAAACAGTAAAACAAAATCTATCTCCCCAGAGGTCTAGCACATTGAAAAGGGGATCAGACACCCTTTCTATAACTAAGTTTATCAATAGTTTGAGATCATCATTCTCGTTTTATTATTATGAGGGAGAATCTAAGGTTCAAATGATTTAACAGACGGTAATGCTAGCTTGATCCAGAATAAAGAACGTTCCATCTATTTACATTAGATAAGCCGTCTGAATGGGAGTAAAACAATGAACAATGTCAAGTTTCCAGACCATATCGCAATCGTGGGAGACAAAAGGGCTTTGGAAATAATGTAAATTACTGATTTGGATATACACCACATGAGAATCTGTGTTAAAGCAAAATAAAAATCTCACGAATGAAAGATGTTGCTTGGCCAAGTCCTAATATGTAATTTGTGAAAAGAGCCACCACACACTAGCGCCGTGTGTCCCACACACTTAACATTTCCCGTCAGGATTAATTAATCTATTTATCGCGCCAACGCTTATTTTGAACAGCCAAATATCTGTAACCGGATGTTACACTGACAAAATGCTGTGTGTGGTGTCTTGACCGGTTGTTGTTCCCTCGGTCGGTGGTGAAAAAATCCGACCGCGAGTATCACAGCGCCTTGATTTCACCAGAAACGTTGAACAATTGCGGTTCTGAAATATCTGAGATCATTAGGAAATATCTGAGATAAATAGGCTGCGACGTGTTGTAAGCTTGTAGATTGCCTATTTTTGGCACAGAACACACTTCTATGGAGTCCAAATGACTGAAATCAGTCGTGGTGACTGAGGCCTTAAATCCATGTGTAGGGAGACGCCTGCACATCTTGGTCACAAATAAGAAATAACCCTGTTGTATGTTGTTGCTGGTGGTGAAGAATGGTGGTGGTTCACTGGATTTGACATCTCTCGCTCTGTCATCATCAGTGTCTGCAACACCACCAAAGGGGTGTGGCTGAGAGTTTTGGTTGGGATCTCAGGTGGAAAACGCACCCGCACTACATACAAAACACACTCTGGGCCCCATTTTACACCCTGCGTGCTAAATGATGCTATAGGCGTATAGCACAATGATCATAAATACAAAAATAAAAAACAGCATTTTATATAGAGCTTTCATCCAAGGTGCTTTGCATAGATTGTGAATTATGCGCATTCGCCCATTCACACACCGATGTCGGAGGAAACGATTAGCAGGTTCAGCGTCTTGCTCAAGGACACTTTGGGGGGGCCCGGGATCGAACTGAGAACCTCACGGTTCCCATTCGGCTGCTCTACCGGCCATTCTACCCCTGAGCCACTGCCGTTTACAACCAATGCAAAGTGGACATCACACTCTGATTGGTCTAATAATTTATGTTATGCCTAAAACACACCCATGACTAATTCAGAGACTAAATACAAACCCTCTGTACCGTGTGCCACCCACACACACACACACACACACACACACACGAAAAATGCCAGCCTGAAAAATGATTGACAGGGATATGGAAAAAGGACTTGCTGTTGAAAGCTAAGGAACTGAAATGCGTCCCATATGATTGGTTGATACATGGTACGGCGACGTATAGGGTTGCCTGCCCATCATGTCAGCGATCATTCAGACCAGTGAGACGACGGGCCTGTGCAATACTATACCCACTACTAACAAGGCAGCTCGTCACTCTGCGACCACTATTTACTTTCCGCTGCAGGATTTATGACCTCGTCTGTCCTTTGGCCATGTAGCCCTTCGTACGTTTGTGTATATATAAATGGTAAATGGTGCATTTATATAGCGCCTTTATCCAAGGCGCTTTACATAGGTTGTGCATTACATTCACCCATTAACATGCACATTCACACACCGACGGCGGAGGAAACCGTGCAAGGCACCGATCTGCACATCAGGAGCAATTAGGGGTTCAGTGTCTTGCTCAAGGACACTTCGACACTAACTCTGGGGGAGCCCGGGTTCGAACTGGAAACCTTGCGGTTACCATCCGGCCACTCTACCCCTGAGCCACCATGATCGCCCCGGGGCGGCGGTGCACATTGCTTTCCATTAATAAGGTGTCAGTTTACTGTGTCAATGATTGCCGTGGCCCCGTGTGTAAACTTTGAACCTGCAAGGCAAAGGCTCTCTCTCTCTCTCTCTCTCTCTGTAGAGGAGGGACATAGTGTGTGTGTGTGTGTGTGTGTGTGTGTGTGTGGGGGGGGGGGGGGGGGGGGTGGTTATGGCGGTAGGATTAACTCGTTTACCATTCACACCATAAAGCTTCCTGGAAGGTTGGCCGGGGCTGAATAAGCTAGGATACGTTAACCTTTCACCTTCCCGTGCGCCCATACGGTACGGAATGACAGGAAACGGCCAAGACACACACAAGTTCCGTCATAACAGACAGTGTAGTATACGAATGTCATAAGACGACAGTCACGACATGCTGCTTGTGTCAACGTGCATGAACAGCAGGTGTTATGTAGGGAGGTGTCCCAGGAGAGAGAGACACTTGGGCTCTGGTGTTGCGAGATAAGTCCCACATGTAGAAGATCAAATATGAGGTATTTATTATACGGGGGGGATTTATCTGGCTCTCCCTATCTGCCGGGCTATGTAATGGAGAGGCCCCTGGACAGATCCACTTTCACTGCCCTGAAAGCCTGGAGAAATGACCCAAAAGGAAATCATTATGGGAGAAAACAAAGGGCTTGTAGGCGTGGAGGAGAAACCCTCCGATGGGTGCTGCCCTCTCTCTCTCCCCTCCCCTATACTCAGCACAGCCTGGATCGAGTGGGGTGACTGCAGGGCATGCTCTCTGTATGCCATTTTCTGCCAGATGCTTGAAAAGCAACCTGGACTACATTTGCTACTACCTCTAGTAGCAAGACCGTAGTGGACACTTTTCATCGCGAAAGATAGCTAGTGTGAGCTAATGCTAATGTAGGAATGACCCTGTTAGTAACTTAGTGGCTGGAGAAACAGCACAGAGGCATTGGTAAAGGTTAACCAATGGTATGTTTATTCACCAAACAAGCACTACCAACTAGGGATGTCAGTAACGGATAGTTTCCCAGCCGGTTAGCAGACAGGATTAACCGGGTCATTAACGGATAGTGGTTTATTTTTTTATTTTTTTTAATAGGCTACCCCAAATGTAATATGCATGTATAGGCTACATAATTAAAGTTGTTAGACGAATGGTATACGTTTATTTATGCTCCTTTTTTAAAAGACAAACAAAAAAGCAACATTTAACAATATAAATAAATTGTTGTAGGCTTAATCATCAATAAACAACGCATCGCATCTGCATGATGCATGCATCTGCGCGTCTGCAGTACAGAGGTCCGCCGGTTCTAGTCCAAAACATAAATAAATCCAGTCCAGATCTGAGCAACCTATACCTATAAAGCCACTGGACGCATGGGCTAAGCCTTTTTTTATTATTAAGGAAGATCAGCAAGCATGTCACCATGTACTGTTTGTTGACTTTTCGCTGACGAGAAAACCCTCAAACATCGATAGCACATGGCTAACTTGATAGCCGTAAGCCGTGCCAGTGTGGGGAGACGGATAGGAGGAGGAAGCGGCAGCAGCTGTAAACGTTCTCCCTCCAGGCCAAATGGCCAATAATGGAATTAATAATGCCAAGTAGGTCTCTGCATTTATACAGTCGACATGTGTTCATCTCGTCTCGCTGTCATTCGCTTACATTTCGACTACCGCAATTTCTGCAAAGCTACCCTTGTAGCCAACTAGCCATAAGTACAACAGAGAACTTTGGGACATTGAGGGGGCAGAAAACCGAGCCCAAGCGCTTTTCATGCAGCCTGGAGTGTGACAAGCTGGGCGGCGCAAATAAGAACAATTTTAGGCATGTGTGCAACATGACAACTGTTTTAAAGTATTGTACAGTGACAAGTACAGTCTCTGTAATGTTTATGTTGTACTATTACTAAAAACGATCTAAAATAAAGGGATTTAAGATCAGAACACGTATTTATTATTATGCAAATTAACCGTTAAAGCTGATAAAAATATCCGGATGTTTCTCAGCTAAACAGGAAACAGTATTCAACAATAAAATCATGACTGCAAAATACAACTGTGCAAGTTAATAAAGTGACAATATGCTGCGCAAAATAAGTAACAGAGGACCATTGTTACAGCCACTGTTACAGCTAACATTAGCCTTTTCTTACAATGGAGGTCTGTGAATGGGGAAAACGTAATTACTTGAGTAGTAATCTCCCCAAGTCTGGCCCTGCACAAGCCATTTACCACTTGTGGCCACACGGCCGCAGTCTAAGTGTTCACTACACTTCTGTACATCTTCGTGACTGCATCTTGTACAGTTGTGATGCCATCACAGTGACCAAATCTGTCCACAGGGACAGATATAAATCACACTTGTGTGAAGTGAGGGGCACCTTTGGGGGGGGCACCCACTATGTCATAGCAAAACATCCATAGACTTTGACATCACATCACGGGAGGCACACACATCCAGTTGTTGGGAGGGGCTATAGGCCCCCCGAAACACCACACAGACAAGGTGAAAACAATACCAGCCACGCTGGCACAGCTGGTAACCAAGTGAGGAGAGCTGTGGCATCTAGAAGTGGTTGGTTGATCGATTGATTGGATACTTTGTTTGCAGTTTGCACTTTGCACAGGAAAGTACAGTTCAATACAAGGTCTGCTAAGATTCTATACTTAAGCCTATCCTGCAGCATCATAGCAGTGTCTTCTGGGTAACAACCAGACACCAGTCAAATGATGCAAGTGCTAGCTCTCCCCTTACAGCCCTTCAACAAAGGTCTCATGCAAGCGACACTGTTACTTTATGCACTTATTATTAAATAACCAACTACAAAGCTCCCTGCAACATTTCCCGACAGAAATAATACTCAGTGTGAATTATTGCCCGAAGGCAGCAGACATAAATCTTGTCATTTAATTGTTGTGACACTGTCAGTGAATGTACCCGTTTTGTCGCTTTTGGTTTCAATCAAAAGGTGCAAATGAATCAACATCAGTACATGCAAAACAAGAGATGAACACTGAAGAGTGATTGTCTCCATCTGATGACAAACCAAGAGATAGTCTACTAGTGGTGCTGGTATAGTGTGTAGCGGTCTACTGTAGACTAGAGCAGTGGGCCTGGGCCGTGGCTCAGCGGTCCAGGCACCTTGGCTTGTAATCCAGTCTGGCTGCTCTGGCAGTGTGCCGCGGGTTCGACTCCCGATCCCGACGGCCTTTACGGCATGTCACTCCCCCATCGCTCTCCCCATTTCCTGTCCTATAAAATGTATAAAATAAAGGCGGAAGCCGCAAAAAAAGACTAGAACAGTGGTTCTCAACCAGTGGTCCTTGAGGGGGTTCCAGGTGGAAAGGTGAATAGTGAACGAGCCACCCTATAAATTAAGAGCCAGTTATGGAGATAAAGCTCCAATGAGAAGCTACCATTTCTACACCCTCATCTGGATGAAAACAGGCCACCACGCAGGCCAGCACTTCCTGTTAGGGAGAGGAAGTGAGGAGGTGAGGGGATATGATATGAGATTATCTCTCTGCATCAACAGACTCTACAAAACGAGTATTACAATGAATAGACTGTGTGAAGACATGTGACCTCACACTTTCAGTTAGCAGACTGTACCACACACACACTTCAAAGCATTCAGTGTTTACACGCAGACAATAAAGAATCAAATTCCACGTTTAATGTACACACAACTATCCGCACTTCAAAGTACGACATGTTTACATGCCGTCATGGGCTCTGTGCTTACACGCAAGCACACACACACACGCACGCACGCAAGACGCAAGTGCACGTGATGTAAGTATTCACTGAAATTGCCACCTGATTAAAAGGGCCTTACACTAGATAGATAGATACACATGCACACGTCTGAATGTTGGTTCTATAGTTTCTTGCTGTGCATGATGAAAATCTCCAGATTTCTGCTTTTAAATCAATGTAGGCATTCCCATATTATATGGACTTGGGGCTGAGAATTGCTGGTTGCGGCTATACTCATAGCGCAACAACACATTTCTCCTTCCTTTATCATTTTGTCTTTGAATATATCTTTGGCCTATACATTACCGACATGAATCCCTGCACCGAGTTGTTAGCATTATTATATAGGTCGCTTAAATCGACCTTTTGAAACAAAAACAAATATTGGCTAACTCTTTGTAATATAGACCATCACACTCCAAAATGTTATCCATAGTGGAACCATAACAGTCCACGATGATCATTTTATTTTCCTTATATATTATATTATATTTCCATGCGTTTCCCTAGGAATCTTTCAATTTAAAACCAACACAAACTACGGCTGAGCCCGGCCGAGCGGTCCAGGCACCTATGGTACGAGTCCCGATCCGTCGACCTTTGCTGCGTTTCTTCTTCCCCCCCCCCCCCCCCCCCCATCTCTTTCCCCCTTTCCTGTCAAGCTACTGTTAATCAATAAAGGCAAAAAATATCTTACGGTTAACCTACAGTATGTGTTCACCTATGTGACGTTAATGAGCACCAGTATGAGTACCAATAGGGGCACTGTTGTGCCATGCAGAAACACAGAGAGAGAGATAGTGCTGCATTGTTGCCTGCTAATATATATGAGAGAGAGAGAGAGAGAGAGAG
The DNA here is from genome assembly GCF_963924005.1 of Protomyctophum bolini. Classification (NCBI taxonomy): domain Eukaryota; kingdom Metazoa; phylum Chordata; class Actinopteri; order Myctophiformes; family Myctophidae; genus Protomyctophum; species Protomyctophum bolini. Next base: position 24,130,579 of record NC_137874.1, on the reverse strand, counting down.
AGAGAGAGAGAGAGAGAGAGGGGAGTTGCACCACTCTGTTCACACGGGTGTGATTTTTTTACATTAATGACATGCACAGAATATCGATGGCAAGGTGAAAGTGGTTTCAAACTGTAATGGGCTCGTTTGGGCTACTACATTTCTTTTTACTTTTTTCACTCTCTCAGTAAGGGTTCTTTAGGGTCCATTTGGACCCGGAAAAGGTCCACCGGGGACCATGTTGCACTCAAGAGTTAATTTAACATGGAGGATTTCACTGTGTGAATGTTTTTTTGGAAGGACTCCAGCGCTTGCAGCGCAGGTCGTCTTTGATAATGGGCCCACGGTATGTGTAAGAGTGCTGGGCCGCAGCCAAAGCACACAGGCTTTTGGTAATAGTTAACAGAGTGGGCAAACAGTGGAAGGCTGCAGCAGCATGGAGGTAGGTCAGAGAACTGTATCAGACCCCCCCCCCCCCCCCCCACCCCCCATCCCTATCTCTTACATTGATCTAGCATTGCTGACTCTCTGGGAAACTTGGGTCAAATCCGGGTCCTGAATGCATGGGGCCTCATAAACACACTGTTGATTTATATTGAGTAAATAAGTGCTGTAGTAGTGAGCACTGAGCAGCCTATAGTACAGAACCATGTCCACGAAGCAAGTCTGTTACATATAAAGTACACACACACACGGTAATGATTTCAAGCAGCGCGGCGCGTTGTGTTCCAACGATCATCCGAATAGCCACACATCGATGGCACTGTCCTACAGAAGTACCATTGTTGATTCTGATTATCACGTGGGCTGATAATCTCCTGCGTTCCGTTGCTGGTGGGTGTAAAAGATGGACGGAGTCCTCTTTAAGCAATATGAACGTGTGTTTATTAACAAGAAAGGTTGGTGATACAAAAGGTGGTTCTGTCTGTCGGGTACAATTGCGCAGTCACAATGTTACCGTATATGACAGTGGGGATGAATAGCGTTAAGAAGCGTGAAAGTTGTATGAGTGCTGGTGTCACACATCCACCACCAATATGATGTCAGGGCTGTGAATACATCAATGTGGCCAAACATTAAATCCTCTTTGGAGAACACATTCCGAGCATGTCCAAACACACGGATATGCGAATGTGTGTGTGTGTGTGTGTGTGTGTGTGTGTGTGTAAAATGGAAGGAATGCACACCGTGAGCCATATTCTCGGCAATAATTGAGCATTTGTATTAATGCAACATAATAGAAAGAGGCATGATTATATATTTCCGGCGCAATAATCTGAGCCATTTCTTATTTTCCATCACTTTCGATCTCATCCTCGTCATTTCCGCGTATCCATCTCTGACGAAGCTACCCGTTGCCAAGCTACAATTGAATCATTCAAGGATGAAAACGGAGTTGAAAAAGTCCTGGGGGCAACGAGGACACACAAGGATGCATTTCTGAACTGCCATACCATCACCGTCGTCACATTCTTAAAGGGCACTTAACATAATTATGTTTTAGCAAAAACATATATCTTAATGACGTTTAGAAGATTTAGAACACTTTCCTGGGGTCTATATGTGTGTAATATGTGGTTTTAGATATTTTAGATTTATTTTTTTGTATTTTTTGCAAAAAGGGTGAAGTGTCCTTTTAATATGCAGGAGCTAGTTTTGATCGAGCACGATGAGCACAGTGAGTGAGAGAGAGGCGTACTAGCTGTAATGTTAATTTACATAAACACGGTGTTCCATATAGTCATGACATGACAAGAGACATGACTGTTATGTCTCTTTTATGTTGTTCAGCAGGTTCATTTCTCGTACGACTAGTATGGAAAAAGACTAGATAATGCTGGAACAGTAGTTTGGATATATAAGTTTTGAGCACAAAGCTCTTCTTCAACGGAGACTAAGGTTATGAAGACTATCCTATAGTATGACTACATACATTAAACGAACGCTCGGTTTGTTGGACTTATTTATTTGCATGGAAAATGTGAATTTGACCAGCCAACACCAGAACCTGAAGCACTGGGTGAATCTCAAGGGCATCTTTTTTGTTCAAGATTCAAGACATGTATTGTCACATAGACGTACCAGTAACATGCATTGTGGAAAGAAAACATGGGGGTGCAGCTCCATAACATAATAAAATAAACATGACATAAATAGCATATAAATAAATGGTCACACAATGTTGGCCTCTCTAACCGAGCGTGCACACTAACTACACTGCACCGACGTGTGTGTGTGTGTGTGTGTTTATGCTTTGTGTGTGCATGCGTAAGCATGTGCCTATCTTCCCACTCGCCTGCGTGTATACAGCAGGGATGGGTTTTTAAAACAGCGCTGCAGTCCCAGACAGTCCAAGGACTCCGTGTGTGGGGGTAGAGAGAGAGAGGTCATTACCCAATCCTCTGCCAGCCAGCCTGCTGCTGCTCTAATCTCAGAGTCTGCAGACCAAACACCAAAACCACACATACTAGTCCTGCTATAGTCTTCAGGGCTCGGCTTTCAGGACTGCTGTGGCGTAACGCTCGGCTATCCGCGCCACATAGGACCAAGAAGAACAAAGAGCAAACGCCGCCGCACTCCGCTCTGCGACTATCGTGGCAATCTAAGGTTTTACACAGTAGACCGTGGGGCATGTGCCACGGCACGGTCACGAGAGACGTTTTTCGGAGCACAAAGAGAATCAAAGAAAATAAAGCTCTCACGGCATGCCAGCATTAGCCATCGAATGCTACTTTTTCCCCTCTTCTATTTTTTCCCCCTGCATTTATTGCTGTGGAGTGCCTGCCATGGTGGAGGTTATCAGGTGAAAGGCTCTGACGGGGACGTCACTGCACTTGTTCTTTCAAACACAGACCGCCCTTTTGATCCACCCACCTGCCTCCAATCAAACGCTGTGTGCCAAGGGCAGCTGACTTTGAAACGCACCGTGTGTGTGTGTGTCCTCAGATTTGTGGCTGCAATATTAGGGCCTAACGCGGGAGCAAATAGGAAATACACAGAGCTTATGTAACCCAGATGTAGATAATATTACACCAGCTCTAAATCGCCGTCCATAAAAAGAGCCACACTCCATTGGTCAATGCTGTTTAGAGAGAATAATCTGAATGAATACAACAAGCATTCCAAGTGGGAAAAACAATGTACATAATTATGTAGCCCACTGGTGTATCGTGTGAATGAAAAAACTAAACCCCAAGACAGTAAAAACTACTAAACCCAAAAGAGTAAAACACATTTTTATTGAATCACAAGTGCAATAATGAGGTCTTTCATGTTTCCATTACCCGTTTAGTGTTTTGTTTTTAGCGGTTTAGTAGCAGTCTTGCGGCCAAAGGTCTTTTTGCTTTTTAGGTCAGGATTTAGAGGGTTAAACATGAGGGGAGTCGACGGTCTAAGCCAGTGTTTCCCAAACATAAGGTCGCGACCAAGTACACTTTACAGTCTAATAGTCTATAGTACACTTTAGTACTTTTGTACTTACTTTCTTTTCCTCCAGATTTCGTACAATTATTATTATTACTTGCGCAAGCAGAGCGTGCAAGTACTGCGATCGGCTGGGTATGTATGTATGTATGTATGTATGTATATGTATGCATGCATGCATGCATGTATGTAGGTGGTCCCTTATTGGCTGTTGATAGTGATGACAAGCATCACTATCAAAAGCCATTAAGGGACCACCATTTTTGGTGACGTAACTAAGGTATGTTTCAAGGTTGGTATAAGGTCAATAACTGACACTACTGGACACTGTACTACTACTTCAAAGTAGCTTATATAGGGACTCTACGGGAACTTAGAGCAGCAGTCGTACCCAGACAGCAGAGAGCTCTAGGACTCAGAGCAGCAGTCGTACCCAGACAGACAGCAGAGAGCTCTAGGACTCAGAGCAGCAGTCGTACCCAGACAGACAGTAGAGAGCTCTAGGACTCAGAGCAGCAGTCGTACCCAGACAGACAGTAGAGAGCTCTAGGACTCAGAGCAGCAGTCGTACCCACACAGACAGCAGAGAGCTCTAGGACTCAGAGCAGCAGTCGTACCCAGACAGACAGCAGAGAGCTCTAGGACTCAGAGCAGCAGTCGTACCCAGACAGATAGCAGAGAGCTCTAGGACTCAGAGCAGCAGTCGTACCCAGACAGATAGCAGAGAGCTCTAGGACTCAGAGCCAGTGGTGAGTGCACCTCATGGCGCGCTCTGCTTGTGTGCAAGGCGCAAGTTGGCATCTCGAGACATTTCTAGTTTTTATTTTATGTGGATCAGATCTACAACTAGGGGTGGGTGATATGGAAAAATATAATATCACAATATTTTCTCAAGCAGTATAACGATACATGATGATGATTGTCACGATATTCTTTGAAGCGTTTTTTAGGGTTATTGTTCAAATTACTTAACAGTACAACCACAAAACGGGTGTAAGAGAAACATGCACGTGTCCCGTTGTGAGCTTATAGATCAGGTCATTTCCGCTGTTTATTTATTTATTCATCAATAAATGCTAGCGGTCTAAGTGTTAATGTTAATGAACTGGTGGGCGTGTCAACATAAAAACATTTAAACTTTTTTTTGCCAACTACCTAAATATCCACCTATGGGACATTATATGCCAGCAGAAAATCACACAGTCCCCATAGACCTCCGTTCAAAGTAGGATTTTCAATGCCTAATAACTCAGCGTGAGCTAATGCTAATAATAGCCGATCGTTACAACGGTGGTCTCCAGGCTGGGAAACAGGAAATGAACATGAGCAACAAAAAAAAAAGATTTCACCTCTGCTGCCACCTAGCGTGGCACATAAATAATTAATGTATTATTTTTTTTAAGTTTCTGTCCTGGAGTGTGACTACAGTTCTGTTAAAGGTTTGGGAACCTCTGGTGTAAGCTACTGTATGCCGTCTCTCCAGGAGCATCCTTAACAGCGTACTCAGTAAGTCAATTTGTACCAAGAGACGGAGGCGCTGTAAAGGGACAGTATCTAATTAGGAGCAGCCAGTCAGGAGGTCACAGCCAATTGGAGCAGGCCCTCTGGACAGACTCATACTCCCTCCCGAGGGAGTATGTGTGTGTCCCTCGGGAGGGACACAAGACAGTCTAGTCTGCGAGTTCAGTTTGTTTTTGGAGCAAGCAAATAACAACAACTGGAACTGGAAGCAAGTCGACATCGTACTTAATGGGAGCATCCAAGTGTCAGCGGGTGAGAATGTTGAGACGTGACCGTTTCTCTCTAGGCCTAATAAAAGTCCTTCAGGGACAATAACTCTTCAGGTGCAGACAAATACATCAATTAAACCTTAATTCAAAACCATGCAACTAACTAACTTATACCAACTTGCTTCAGCGTTTGCATCACCATCACAGATAGAGAAAAGCAGAAAGGAACCTCCAAAACAAAAACAATTGAAGCTTATTATGCCAGCAGTCCTGGAATCGACTATCCCTGACAATGTTGTTGTTCAAGTATAGCTCACTGATAGTGATAACTTTCATTACAGTCAAATATGTATTATATGAATATGACAATACATGACAAATGTGTACATTTGTGTATTTTTAAGAGTTAAATTAACATGGTAATTATGGAGTATGATCAAATTTGATGGCCATATGAGTGCGAAAAAAGCAGATCTACAAAAGCTCATGTGTCGCATTGCAAGGCATTGTAACGTTGTGAATTTGCTATTTTTAAGCGCAACACTGGCACGCAAACAAACATAAATCAGGCTTTAGAACACAGTACTGCTGCAAAGCACTACACAGTCGTGACCTGCAGTATGCACGGCCTCGCCTCAAAAAGGTTTTGTTTTCCCTCTGCCGCTTCTAATCTAAATGCCATTTGTTGAGGAGTAAGCAAGAGACACTGTCATGGCAACTAATCTTCCTAGGTGAATAATGTTTGGAGGAGCCGAATGCACATTTTGAGGGAAAGCCAAAGGGGGAGTGACGGAAGCCGAGAGAGCGACGTCTTCAGTGGTAACGATATGAGGCCGGGGCCTGTGCGAGCGCAACTGCACTACAGACATCATACAGGGGCAACTGGCGGCCCTCACCTTCACTCAATTCAAGTTCATAAAGTTAAAATAAGTATAACTAAATGCATTTGAAATGTAATACAAAATTATACTTTTTAGGATTCCAATAAAAAAATAGCAACAAATAATTCAGGATTTCAATTCAAATAGGAAGAAATTGCAGATCTACAAGCTCAAAACGTGTCACTATGACGTGTTTTGAGCTTGTAGATCTGCTTTTTTTGTTGTTGCCTATAACAGTATACGCAATGTTGCCCTCTGGAGTTAACCTGACTCTGCCAGATTGCGGCAGTATTGAGTTCACAAGTTCCCTCCTCCTGCCTGCATCTGGGCTCTCTCAAGCAGAAACGATAAACCCGGAAGCAGCAGGACAAAAATCTGATATCTCCATAATAATTTCGAGTTGTAGTTGTCTTGTTAGGTTGCGTTTACATTTGCGCTGCATGTGGCACAACTTCAATATGCCATAAGTCTCGTGTTGATCCCGCCTCTAGCGGCCGCATACAGCCATATATCTCTCCGGCCAGAATTGGTCCGGAGTACATCGTCTCTGCCCGAGAGTTCCCAGACTATCCCTAATGGCAGAATGCAAATGTCGTCCAGCAGGGGGAGTGGTTCCACCAGGCTACTCTGGAGTGAGTGTGGAAATAATATAGTGGCCCTCGCCATCGTCAGAGTTGCCCACCCCTGCACTACAGTACACTGCAGCAAACACTGGAGCCTTTCTGAGAAAGAAGAAGGGAGTAAAAAAAAGGTCACAAGCAGGACACGCTGTTTGTGCTGCTAAGATGTTTGGGAGGTGACCATGTGACTTTTGGAGGCATAAAGCATTTTCTGTCAGCAGCGTTATCTCCCTGAATCCGGGGTTACAATATGGCTTTTGTTGTCACAGAGCGCTGAAAGATCTAAGTCACTTTGATCCCGTTTAATAGAGTTTGGTAAATGATCTCAGCGTGGGAGCGCACACATCGGCACCAACAGCACATGCACAATGCACACACATGCACACGCACGCAAACACACACACACACACACACACACACACGCTTGTGCACAATACATACAATATACACAAAGAAACAGAAATACGCAGAAAACAACACTGCTACACCGTCAAATCAGGAGAGTTCATTTAACTCTGAAAAGTGTAAAAACATTTTACACTTTCAGATGACCCAATTTGATGACCCGCCTGGTCATCAAATTATAGGTTTAGGAATATGACAAAAGCTAAAAACTCTCCATAAATTCAAGGCTTTATGGGGCATGTAATTGAAATACAGTGGAAAATAAGTATATTTTTAAACTACTCCTTTATGCCAACTCTCCGGACTACTGTCTGTATGGTAATTTTCTCTTGCTAAAGAAAATGCTCACGTTTTATCAACATTACCCTGTGTGAGATCATCAAAGAATACAAATTTGTATGCAGTAGTCCTATACCTTGTGCACCGATCCATCTGCAGTGTAAAAAAAAAGACTGCATCAGGGCAAAACAAATAGTTCATATGTGACCCTTTTTGATACAGTCATGGTGGCAAGACCAACTGCTCAGGAGAGGAGAGGTTTGTTTTTTTTAATCTAAAATGAGTTAATAGCACAGGCAGACTCTTCCAATACTAGAGCATGTCTGAAATAAATGTCAGAGCTTAGAAGTCCACAGAAGTGTTTTCTCAAATCGCTGTTTTCTGTAAGACATTACTAATAAGCCATATCTCCAAAACTGGTGGGTCAAACTGAACAACCAATATGTCAATTCGAAGCTATGATTCCCTGCATTCATATGACATGAAAGAACAAAAAATAAAAAATAAATCAATGACTTATCCATGGTCAGAAACGGTCACATATGTAGAAGATGTGTCACTTTGCCATGGCAGCTTGCACAAAACCAGACAATAAAAGCATCAGCGAGTGACTGTGGGAGACACGATGGAGAGGGAGGGAGGGAGACACGGTGGAGAGGGAGGGAGACACGATGGAGAGAGAGGGAGGGAGACACGGTGGAGAGGGAGGGAGGGAGACACGGTGGAGAGGGAGGGAGGGAGACACGATGGAGAGGGAGGGAGGGAGACACGGTGGAGAGGGAGGGAGACACGGTGGAGAGAGAGGGAGGGAGACACGATGGAGAGGGAGGGAGGGAGACACGGTGGAGAGGGAGGGAGGGAGACACGGTGGAGAGGGAGGGAGGGAGACACGGTGGAGAGGGAGGGAGGGAGACACGGTGGAGAGAGAGGGAGGGAGACACGATGGAGAGGGAGGGAGGGAGACACGGTGGAGAGGGAGGGAGGGAGACACGGTGGAGAGAGAGGGAGGGAGACACGATGGAGAGGGAGGGAGGGAGACACGATGGAGAGGGAGGGAGACACAGTGGAGAGAGAGGGAGGGAGACACGGTGGAGAGAGAGGGAGGGAGACACGGTGGAGAGGGAGGGAGACACGGTGGAGAGGGAGGGAGACACGGTGGAGAGGGAGGGAGGGAGACACGGTGGAGAGGGAGGGAGGGAGACACGTTGGAGAGGGAGGGAGGGAGACACGGTGGAGAGGGAGGGAGGGAGACACGATGGAGAGGGAGGGAGGGAGACACGGTGGAGAGGGAGGGAGGGAGACACAATGGAGAGGGAGGGAGGGAGGGAGACACGATGGAGAGAGAGGGAGGGAGACACAGTGGAGAGAGAGGGAGGGAGGGAGACACGGTGGAGAGGGAGGGAGACACGGTGGAGAGGGAGGGAGGGAGACACGGTGGAGAGGGAGGGAGACACGGTGGAGAGGGAGGGAGACACGGTGGAGAGGGAGGGAGGGAGACACGGTGGAGAGGGAGGGAGACACGGTGGAGAGGGAGGGAGACACGGTGGAGAGGGAGGGAGGGAGACACGGTGGAGAGGGAGGAGAGTTTGTCACAGGGCATTTATCTGTGGTATGGTGATGACTCTTTTCCTCCGGCCTCTCAGCAAACTAAGCACTTCCTGCCCTTCAAGTAAATGCAACCCCTTTTTTTATCCGCAAAGTGCACATGATGAATTATAATGACCCTTTTAAAGAGCTGTCAAAGAAAAAGCTGAAAGGCCTGATTAAAGGAGTGAACGGCAAGGAGATTGAAATGTAATCTGAAATAGTGCAGATAGAAGGAATTTAAGTACAGACTGAATGAACGCAGAGACTTTTCAAGCTAGTAGGCAACTTTGATATAGGCATAACTATGCCATTAATGCCACTACAGTGAAAGCAGCAATTTTGGAGATGGCATGTCACATCGGGGACACATTTTCTATCCCAAATTTGACGTCACTGCAATATGATAAGGTTTAGCATACTAATGCACGCAAAGCAATATCCTCCAAAGTCTGCAACATCAACTTGAGTGTGGGATATACGACGTATGTATACCGTATGGGCCACATTTTGTACATATTACTGTATGTTGGATATCAAACCAGTAGTATGTGAAATTGGGGACAAAAACTGTGCACGAGGATGCTTACACACACCAAAGTCCTTTATAGCGGTGTCGGCCCACAGGAGAATAAACTGATCTTAAAAACACTTTCTTGTTGAAAAACAAGAAAGTGGCCGCACACTCTGATAGCCTAAGTGGCTTGCCAATATTCTATTTAGGACATGAAACCAACGTTTCGGCTGTTAAGCCTTCATCAGGGAATACAAAAACTGTGTACACAAAAGTGTCATTAAAAGGTAAGTGTGTGGGTGTGTTTGTGTAAACTTTGAACACAATGTATGAAGTCATATGGCTGAATTACACAGAATGTTGTTGAGAGTTTAACAATAAGCGCCACCAAAAAGGCCGGCAGGCGCACGCACACACACACACACACACACACACAGGTGCTGCGTAATTAATCGAAAAAAGATCACAATCTAGATTCAGATGCCTACGCAAACTCAATCGTGCAGTGTTGGTTGGCTGTCCAATTCATCTGAGTTACTCTTATGATTTTGCTACAAAAGTGAGACTTTAAGAGAGGTTTAAGTCAAGCACTTTGATGTTATCCGTTTAAAGGTGCAGGTCCAGGTACATTTTGAATGGAGTAATGTACAGTAACTACAGACAATAAATATTTCATGAGCAAAATTAGAATCGTGATCTCAATTCTTGTGGAGGAAAATAGAGATTCACATTTGAGCAAGAATCGTGCAACACACACACACACACACACAATGGACATTGATGCTGATGCGTTTAGTCCACTACTTTTCTGCTGTGACTACAGCAAAAAGTAATGCAGCCAAATTGCACTCACGTTGGGTTAATAGATAGTCCTCGCTTTCCCCCACCATCGCTGAATATACCATTGCTGTCCAAATAATACAATAATCATCTGTTGCAGAAAGACCCTCTGTAAACCTTCATAAATGTGGCCTTGATCCCCAGAGATGGGGTAGCTTGCCCTGCATACCCATCATGGATCACTGGGCTTTCCTCTGTACTCCCAGTGGATCAGTTTCAACTGGAAAGAGACAGGTGGTTCACTTGACCTGGATGGCCAGGACAAATTCAGAAAGGCCACGCAGGATACTCATCACACTTAGTATGCAAAAAATACCAAGGTCTTCAAACAACTTAACCCCATCAACCTTTCAATAATTGAATTCCAATTGAGCCTGGCTGGCAACACTTGCGATGTCAGGTAAGGTAAGAGCATTACCATGCCGTGCATGCATGGATAAAAAGAAGGTGAGTGTAAAGGTGGTTGCACACCGACGGAGAAACACTGCCTAAAATCCGAAAACCGCGCTCTGTGTGCAGGGACCTTTAGTGTTTGTGTGTGCTTCTATGCCAGTGTTGATTTTGTCGACTAATACTATGACAAAGAATGTTCGTCGACTACCTTTTTCACAGAAGAAAACTAAATGGAAACTAAATGAAAACTAAGCTAGGATGACTAAAACTAAGACTAAATATATTGACAGTTTCGTCAACAACTAGACTGGCCTGGGCCGTGGCTCAGCGGTCCAGGCACGTGACTAAAACTAAATGAAAACTATTTAAGAGATTATGACTAAAACTAAAGTTAGCTGTCAAAATCAACACTGCTCCATGCACAGTCTCTCTGCCCTCTTAATGTAGTACTATTGTTGGTCCCTCTCGATTACATAAAGTTAACACTTAACACCACCACAAACTTATTTGACCGAGCCAAAAGAAAAGACACAACAATAGGTGTTTTCGTACTGTACCAGGGGGGCTGAGGCCATTCTTAAGCCTGGGCTTGGTGAGACTTCACCCTAATAGTGAATGTTCACAGTCACTAGTTATTTTGAGGTGGACGAGCCTTGCTCTGGAGCAGGGTTAACACCAACTTTAGCCCTATGGGCTGGCCTGGCCTTGCTCTGGAGCAGGGTTAAGACCAACTTTAGCCCTATGGGCTGGCCTGGCCTTGCTCTGGAGCAGGGTTAAGACCAACTTTAGCCCTATGGGCTGGCCTGGCCTTGCTCTGGAGCAGGGTTAACACCAACTTTTTCGGGTTTAGCCCCAGACATTATGGCTGAGAATATGGTGCCTAAAAGCTGAGAAAGTGAACTGATTAACCTCAGACTTGTCATCTCGGCCAGCCTATAGCCAAGGTCCTGTACCAAGGTGCGTGAACATGGGCTATAGTCAGCCCCAGAGTAATCCTTAACCTGGAGGTCTACATTAGGCCGTAACTGTCTCTGTAAATTGTAAACAGCCATCACGCCATCGTTTTGTTTCCTGGCGACCTCACGCCAACCGCTCGGTGCGGCGGTTCTTGTATTCTATATTTTGTTTGACTGAGAATAAGGTTTGAAATATATAAGTTTAGGTTTAGGCATAGTTTCCTGGGGTTAGGTTTAGGAATAGGCTTAGGTTTAGGCATAGTTTTACTGAGGTTAAGGTTAGGAATAAGGTTTGGTTTAAGCATCAATTACTTAGGTTACTTTAGGAATACCAGGCTGAGCAGTTCCACCGGCTGTGCACTCGGAGCGAGTTGGTAAAAGGGAATTTGAATTTTCTTGTGAAACTGTGCTTTTAAAGACTGAGTGGTGGGCTAGTGGCTCACCCGTTTAGACTGAAAGGGGTCGGTGGGAACACACTCAATACGCAAGCAAAACAAGGTTACTTACAGGAGTGCAGGACACGTACAGCATATTATGACTGAGATGATTTGGTGAGGCTGCTTGACTTCCCTCTTCCCTCCCTCCCATCAGTCCGTGGGCCAATTCAAGGATGAGGGCCAATAGTAATGCTTTTACCATACTGAAAGGTCTGCGCATATACATACACTTTGTGTGCCTGTGCGTTTGTACAGAAAGTGTGTCTGTCTGTCTGTCTGTGCGAGTGAGTCTTTGCCCTTTGAATTGAATTGAGTGACTAAATGAGTGAGTGAGTGAGTGAGTGAGTGAGTGAAACATTAGGAGCATTACGATAATGAGGAAAGTAAAAATAGTTGGTTGTTGTTGAACAGAGCTATGAACATAGCAGACAACGTGTTGTATAACATGAGCCTGACAGACACAGGCATTCCAGAGATGTTCTAATGACAAAAAAATGAGGTGCCGGCCGGCAGACTTAAGAGATTTGCCACATTTCCCCTACTACCTGCCTGTCCCTTTTCCCTGTGCCCTGAGAAACATCTCAACACAACAGTCATCTCCCATGGAACACGGCGGAGAGAGCACAGCGCTAGCCCCTGTTTCCTGTGCTGTAGCCTTGTTAGTTCTCTTCTCAGGAGAAGCCATTAAACAGAGGCTTGTCTGGCTGGCCCTAACCCGCATGGGGTCTGCTAATGGCATGAAATTTAGAAGTATAGTCTACTAACAGGGTAATTTAAGTGTTTGATCAAAAAGGAAAAACAAAATACCAACATGCCTTCTGCTCATAGCTATCAATTATGACAAATCTACTGGTGCACAATGATGATAAATGATGCATATCAGAGAAACGTATTAGAGATAGATTGTTAATTACCAGTATAATCTACATAGCAATGGGTCAAAATAAAAGAAATATATACTAAAGTTATATTCTACATAAGTTATATTTATACATAAAGGTCTCATGACAATCTCACCATTCTTCTCCAAGGTACTGAGGTTAAACACGGGGAAATTGTAAACTTAAAGCCATTTAATTTATATCTTTGTATAATTGACCTGGTCAAACAGACGGTGACATCCTTGTACTGCTGTTTATGTTGAGGTCTAAATATGGTGTCCATAGTGCAGAGATAGGTGAGCTGGAGGCTGAATTCAATAATAATAATGTAATACAAATACAAACCCTTACCCACCCAGGGGTTGACACTAACGGTTGCCAGATTGCCCGGGGCAAGTAAAGAAAATGGTCGGGCAGGTGAAGGTTGCTTCCGGCTTGCCCGATCGGGCAAGTGTGCATTTTGAGTGAACGTCTTAGTTTAGTTGGCTATATAAACACTTACACAACATGAGATATATATCTGTCTTGAACGTGGTTATTGCGCGCCGCTCCGCATCTTACCCTGCTTTCTATCTCTCTCCCAAGCAACCCCCCGACGCCGCCACCACCACCACCACACACACTGTAGCTCTACTAGCATGCGTGAAGCTATGAGAGAGCTCCTGGCTCCAGCAAAATCTTAAGCCCCCAAAACAGGCCAGCAGCCTGGGGAAAAGGTAAAAAATACTACGGACCCAGTCACAGAGGAAAAAGTGACGATAGAAAAAGTAAATTAGTCAGAACGACGTCAGCGAAAGTTTCTCGAGGAGTAGACTGTCACGTTTCCATGGCTGCTACCTTCTCCACTACCTTCTCTGCAAAGTTTGCTGTGACTTCCCCAGCATTGCTGACCGGTATGTTCAATCGGTAAACAATCTAAACATGGCATCATGAGTCATGACGACGCCACAACACGCTTCGCGAGTCGCCAATAAAGCTCTGCCCGAGCAACACTATGCAGCGTACGGTGGTGTCGCGCCTCGAATGTTGCATGCTTCACAACGCTTGGGATGCGATCCGCCGTGAGGTTGTGGATCAGCTGTTTTTGGCACACGAACTAAATCTCGCAGAACGTGCACACATCAATATACATTGCCTGCCAATTGTCAACAATACCATCACTGGTTGGTTTATTGTGTTTTCAGAACGTCGTTGTTTAATGGTTGCCAGTCATTCAACAATCATCTCACGCTGATAGTATGCTAATGGCTTGTGTGAAAGTGGAACCTCTAGTAATGAGGTGTCCTCCGAATGGAAGAACAACTATGAACCTCTAATGTTAAAATAAACCTATTGTTGAATGTTGTTCAAATAAAATATAGTATTTACATGACTTGATTGTTTACTATAGTGACTGTGACTTAAAAAAAAACATAGTTTTCAAAGGAAACGTTTCAAGCACGCAAGTAGAAAGTAAAATATACGTTAATAAACAGTAATGTAAAATGTAGGCCTACAATTTTGGGGGGCAAGTGGCCATGAGCTGAGGGCAAGTGGAACATGACCTTTACTTGCCCGACGGGCAAGTGCCTCTGAGACCTTAGTGTCAACCCCTGCCACCCATAGGGTTCATTTCACAACACTCACAATTTTACAGTGTATGAGTGTAACCCAATTCAAAAACTGGTTTTGCTAACAATCAAGACAAAGCAAATACTAAAAAGAGTAGGTAATATATATGAAGAAGAAAAACCACAGCGAAATAGAAAAATAATTAAGATAAAAGTGATTTATTTAACTACTGTCCATCAAGGTGTTTCTCCCACTTATATAACTGCTATATAAAAGGCTAAATCTAACTATAAATGTGCCACGTCTGTCTGTGTGTGCGTGTGTGTGTTCGGTTGTAATGCACGTAACTCGAGTAGCGTTGCCCCACCGACTTCAAATTCGACACACGCGTTCCATACCCCCGCAGGGAGTGCAGTGCCCGGTATCAAGTCAGTCGGACCCACGGTTGTCCCAAGTTGCATCGGTTGCATAGGCCGGTAGCCGACGGGCACGTACAGGTCTAGTAATATAAAGTCACAAAGGGTTGCAGGCAAAATGTTGGTGGGACATGTAACCGTAGCTAAATAACAAACACGCAATTATTTCACAATGTATCATTCTGTAACAGAGAGATCACAGAAACATCACAGCAGCTCCCCAGTGTTGATTTTGACAGGAAATTTGGATTTCCATAGTCAGTCTTTTGAATAGTTTATTTAGTTTGAGTCACATTTGTATTTTGGCGGGCCTTGATGCCGTCGTAATGGCTGATTTTACACTTTACACTGATTTTACACTTTTACACTGACTTACAGCTTGACAAAATAGCCGATTTGCTCGTCCTCAGATGACGTAAATTCTCCATTCATTGTCAATGGCATTTAATGTTTGTGTTAGGACAAAAATCTCTATAGCTGTATATAGGATGGGCTAGCGCCCCTAGCCCCCCCGACAAAATCAACACTGCAGCTCCCTCCCTCCCTCCAGCACTGACCCAAAGCAGACAAGTGCTGAAGAGCCCTAGAGAGAGGCTGTTATCTCATCCAGGGGGGCATAGGAAGTATGGACAGGAAATCTAGAGGGAGGGGGGGAAGGAGGGGGCCCCGTATGGGAAGTGCAGTGTAAACAGTTCCCTTTTTTTAATCATCTCGGCTCACGTTTGGAACGGCACATTATGCTTTGATCTTCTCCCTCTGCTCCCCTCCTCCCACAGCTCATTCCCAAAACGGCCGTGTCGGAGAGCTGCGGGTTGACCGGCCAGAAACAACACACAGATAGTGAGTGGTCTTATGGGTTCTTCTGGGCTCACAGAGAAGAGACATTCAATATCTCATGGGACAATGGGGGGGGGGGGAGACAATGTTTAGTGGTACTGAGTTAACTAGCGCTCTATCGACTGGCTTACCTGATGGCTTTATTGGAACTCACAAAACGTCAATTCAAACTTCCACTTGTACAAAGCGGCACCAAAAATATAGAGGGATAAAAGAAAAGGGATTAAAAATGATTAGAAGAAAGATTTAGAATGATTAGAACAAAGATTTAGAAAGTGTTGCAGCAGGCGTAACCGACTTGCTTGGCCCATAGGACAATACTCTCAAGTTCAAAGCTAAACCACAAGTGTTGTTGCATCTTCTCTGACCTCTCCGTAGCCTTTTAAAGACAGACAGTCAAAATCCTGCTGCACTCACCGATTCTGTCTAAAGGTCTGGTTAGAGCCCAGGCAGTGTGTGTGTGTGTGTGTGTGTGTGTGTGCGAAAAGAAAGAAAGTACTTGTGGAAAAGTAACATTTACAACCCCCCCTCAAAACTCACTAAAAGTGTTTTAATAAAGTCTTTGTTTCTAAATGTAACTTTCTTACACCAGACCTCGAGTCGTTTTCCTAGCAATCTACCCAGAGAGCCAAAGCTAATGGAGCAGCAACGGTAACCTGTGGCCCAGAGAGACAACATGCTTAAGAAGATCAAATGTGGCCAAAGAGGTGTAATTACTGCGGGTTATGAAAACTGGCTGTCATGCTCCTCCACGGTTGAGGGAGTCAAATTCTGAGTAGCCTGGGGTTCTACAAGTCAGACATGTCTGACTACTAGAGAGGGGGGGGGGGGGGGTTGGATACACAAATGGTAGGGCCAGGTCTCTGAGCCTTAAACGAACTTCACAAAAAATAAAAACAATTCATCTCTGCGACAACCGTCTCGTCACTCATTCATTGATTACCAAATACCTCAGATCGTCTCATGTCCAATATAATGAATGTATTCAACATGGAGGAGAGTCTTACAAAGTGCTCACTGAGGGAGGGACACAGAGAGAGACTCACAAATCTGCTATGAAAACAGAAAATCAACCTTTCCAAACCTTCACCCCCCACCACCACATCTTCTGCAGGCCATGAACATAAAGCAGGAACATAAAGCAGCTTGAATGCCTGTTGCAACAGGTCTGGACAGCCAACAAAGAGAGCATCCTCCGGCATTACACACCACCTCTATGGACTATGAGCACAACCCAGAGGAAAGGCATCTGACTCAACCATACCTTTTTCCTGTTAGACTGGGATGGAACTACAACCAGTTGTCTGACTCGCGGAAGGGTGCCCACACTTTTTGGACTTGAGAGCTACTTTCATAATGACCAGCTCAACAAGATCTATCCACCCAAAAGATAAAAATAAATGTTGTGCACAGCAACACTCTTGAAAACAAAATATTGCATTGTGGGTTTGGGCTGACAGGCCCTTTTGATGTCAATCAATCAAGTCATCTTAATTCAAGATGCCACTATTTAAATTAAATATTCCTTAGGCACATGTCATGTGATCTACCTGCACAGCCTTTGTGATCTACTGGCATTTGCAATCTATCTTTTGGGCACCCCTTATTCAGAAGGCGAACAGCTTGGTTATATTCAGTAAAACTTCACAGAGGGGAGGGCAAAACAAACTCCACTGGCATTTGTGGCCTGTTAGAAGGAGAAACCACAGAGCTTATCAGCGCAGGATTAGGCTGTCGCCATCCTGACGGAGCAGAGGGAACAATATTAGTTAGTGACAGCGGGGGTACACCTCAGTTCACACCTTCAGGGAAACCATGGCAGCTATCATTTCACACAGCCAAGATCAAAAGTGTCACCCGTGTGTGCATTGTGTACGGAGTCAGATGATAACTCGATTTCAACAGTTTCACACGCTGAGCCTTCGTCCGTGAGTGACGTTGGGCTTCCACAGTATTTCAGTACACTACACTCCAGTTGACAAAACAATTGTCCGAATGTCAATGAAACTGAACAAAGATATTTCATCCCAGCATAGGAGGGATAGGCACGCCACATGATTATGCAGAATCAAATATCATGATCTCTAGGCGTGTCATGGAGTCTTTTAACACTAAACAATTTAAGTTGAGAAGTAAGCGCGTATAGCTACCAGCTTTTCACCATAAGCACTGGACTTTTTCTGCGGAGAGCTGATGTAAATCCTTATCAATTACTGGCAAACTGCAGCATCTGGCTTGCCATTCATAAAAGCTCCCACACCTGGTGAGTGAAGACAGACAGGATCCTACAGTACCTCGTATCTGTCGTCCCCCGTTTCTTTGGAGACAGTAAATAAATTGACACAGCCTTGCTTTATGTCCCTCCTAGCAACCTTAATCCGTCGCTGAATCCAAAATATGCACCAGGAATACTGAATAGGGCAGGCCATTCTTTACATTTGCAGTAAAAGTTTTCTTTTTTCTTTTTTACAATTAAAGTTTACATAGGGCTACAATCATTTTATTTATCTTGGACCATGCCAAAACTGTGGGATCGGGCATAGCAATGAATGTCCCTAAAAGCCTGAACGTTGCGCACCAGTGCTGCACAGTAAAGATAGCAGATCTACAAGGCAAGCTCACAGTCACAACACAACATCGGTGGGTCGGCTGTTTTCCATGCGCGATACGGCGCTCAATGAAGTATAAATCAGACATAATAATAGATTTGGGCAGTACAATATAGGGTGGAGGCTGGCAACCACACTCAAGCCTATGATTTACTGTCAAGAGAACATAGATGAGAGAAATGTAAAATAAAAGGAAAACAAACTAACCTCAATAACACATGCATGTGTCATCACTACTGTTGAAGGAATTTAGATATTCTGTCATCACACATCACTGAGTGAGAACTGAGAGTTGCAATTTAGACTGCTTCATGGGGAAGCGGTGATAGCCTATTGCCATCCTCTTAGTCATGGCCATAGCAGTATATACTGTAGCTACAAACAACCAGTATGGTTTCAACATTATTTGTTTTATCAGATTGTGGATGCTGTGTAAACTACTGGTTACATTAGAAAAAAGCAGGTGGGGCCAACAGTGGGAGTCACTCCACACAGCAGGGATCTGATGGAGAGGATGGATGGATGGGTGCAGTGAGTGAGACAGAGGACATTATCCTTGATCCTGGATAGTTAAACAAGTCACGACCCGGCTACGGATAAGCGGTTGAAGATAGATGGATGGATTGTTCTCAAAATGTCATTGTTACATCTTCCATACAACACAGTGGGCCCTATAGACAGTCATATGATGATTGGTTGCGTTGGGATTGATATAGGGCAGGCTACCATATGCGTTAGTTTGGTGACAGACAACACCGACTCACCTGCATTAGTTTCCCCTCCGCGGAACTCGCACTGCCTCCGGCGAACACCCCGTGGAGAGTGATGGGCTTCCCCGTGGGATCGTGCTTCAGTGTCACCTTGATGATAGCCCTGAGGGTCGTGCGCTCGGACTCCACGGCCGCGGCCAGCTCCAGGCCCGTCTGGCCCAACACCACCTGCAGGGCCGCCATGAGCAGCCACGGCCAGAGACCGGCCAGTCGCCGCTGCATGGGGGGGACGGTCATTGCCTCTGCTGTAGCAGCAGCGGTCTCCGGCCGCACATTTTGGACTTCAAAGCGAGCTGCGACCGCCCGGAGCAGCAGACGACGCCGAACGGGAAAATGTAATACCGATCCCCACGGCCACAGTCCCCCTTCTTCCTCTTTCTGCCTCGGTGACTTGAGCGATCCAACCGTTCGGCAACAGCTAGTCAGATGATCCAAACTTTTAATTACCGCGGACTGCCATAGTAGTAATAGCTCGTGCGTAAATGTCCTAAAAGCTCCAGGAGAATCCAGCACTGAAACAAATGTCTGTAGGCCTGCCGCCTTACATCTTAAAGGCCTTTACACGTAATATAGAAATGCATATCACCGACTATAGTAGGCGAAATCACCCTCCTTTCGAGAAGAAATAAACGATAGCCTTTAGTACTATTATGATGAACTTTATCCAGTGAGTGCCACTAAACGTGGGTGGCGAGAGAATGCGTGCACAAATACACCATGAATGAGAGACACTGCAAGAGGCTGAAATGTGCACTCGTTTCAGTCAGACTGGCCTGCATTTAGATAAACAAAAAGTTCTCCTTTGCGACGTGCAGGCCAGTCTTTCAACAGTTGTATCCTATCCAAGCGTAGATCTTCATCGGTGATTGACCAGCCGAGCCGCAAATATTATTACAGTGTACGCCAAGTCACTGTAATTTACAATCACATTTTGCGACTATATTGGCAATAGGTTGCCAATAGTGCGTCTATGAGTTGTTCCGTCCACCATGCGCTAAAAGTGCTCTGGTATTCCACAAGAGAAAATAGAGATTAGCGACGACTTGAACTTCAAAGGCTAGAAGAATACAGGTTGGAGCTTGAACATAATCAGACATGTTGTCAAAGTATACACACTTCTCTTGTATCATGTGACAAAAATGTAGGGTAATACTTTACGACCGAGTTGAGAAAACAATCCGCAAACGTTACTAAATGGAGTACACCGAACAATTTAATGATTAACCAACCCAAATGGACCAAGATGCCTTACTTCACGAGCTCCAACTGATTTAACAGAGTCCGAAATCACGTGTGATTTCTGTAATAGACCCATCCACATTTCTATTTTTACAGTTGCTCTGTCCGCATCTAAAACCTTAGTCCGCTTTTCCACGCAACACAAAACGTTGTTTCCCCCCCCCAAGTTCAATGTCCCAAAGTTTGTTGCTTAAACAGATTTGAAACGATCCTTACGAGTGATCCGAAACAATGAAACAGAACTTCAGCAGCTGTAACGGAGTGGTAAAGTTACCAAAAAGAAATCTTGAAACAGCACCAACACCAAAATCAAGAGTCGCCTGGGACTCTTGTGGTCTTCTTCTTCTTCAAAAAAGAAGTTCATAAGCTGAGCAGAAATGCATTGTACAATGGCAGCAACGTCCCGACGTCTATACCTCCTGGAGTCTCCCTCCCTTGGGATCTCATTGACGGTCTGCTACCTGCTGACTGACTGTCACTGAAGGCGGAGCAGCAGCCAGCCACCCCACTGCCACTTCACCCAAAGGCAAGGGCAGGCCTCCCTCTAGTGGACAACATTCCTATAGAGTAGTAGACTAAATCAGTGGTTGTCGGTGCAGTGTTGATTTTGACAGCACAATTTTATTTTAGGTTGAGTCATAGTCTTTTGAATAGTTTTCAATGCTTTTCATTTAAGTTTTAGTCACATTTTAGTCCACCTGGAATGTTTTAGTGTTAATTTAGTTTTAGTCGACTAAATATCATAAGATTTTAGTTGACTAAATGTACAGTTGATTTATTCAACTAATATGTTTTTTGGCAGGCCTTGATACTGTCATAATGGCCAAAATTGTCTTATAGTTTTAGTCATCATAGCTTAATTTTGTGTGTGTGTGTGTGTGTGTGTGTGTGTGTGTGTGTGTGTGTGTGTGTGTGTGTGTGTGTGTGTGTGTGTGTGTGTGTGTGTGTGTGTGTGTGTGTGTGTGTGTGTTTATTTCAAGGACACCCCCATAACGCAGAGGTCCATTCGGTTCCATCCTGTACACACACTCATATTTGATTTTGACCAATGAGGGTCTCTGGGCAGACCCCACTTTGATAACCCCACAATAACTGACCATGATCTAAATAATGATAAAGCAGCAGCAACAATTATATCAAATTTCAATCACAACATATTTGTATTCATATAGTAGGCTACATAATGCATCATATACTTCTAAAACTCCCCCTGATAAGAAGAGGACTGCTCACACTCCTCCTGCGTTGAAGGAAGCATGAGCTCAGTTCGGGGCTCTTCCCAGGTTTGCAGAGGAAGTGTAGCGCCCAGGAATACATTAGATAATTGACACTGGGTGAAGAAAATGGGTTGCAAAATTGTGGGATAAAAATTAGAGATAAAAATAATCGACAGCTTGGTAGACTACAGATAACCAACATAGCTAAGGCGAAATGTATGCTTATCAACAACAGATAAAGATCGGCTACTGCCATCGGTTAATGTCAGTTTAATTTGCCAATATATATAACGGCAAATATCGTCCGATACTGATTATGTGGCCGATATACATCAGTGCATCACTACTTTAGTAGCAATGATTACTATCAGAATATTATAGTGCTTGAAGTTGAAAGCTGCACTATGTAACTTTCCTCTTCTACCCCGGATTTGAACCAGTTTCCTGCGCCAAGAGCTGACATCTTTACCATGGAGCTAATATAGCCTGCCCTTACTCATTGAATCTTGAATTGACTTGAATCTTGACCACAAATGTGTGTCATGACCTTTGACATGATCATGGAGAAGGGAGACAAAATACAACCACCCCAATTCATACTGTACCATACAGATTGGACAAAATTACATTGTATTCATTAAGAAAAAGGTTACATGGTGCCGCTTTAAAAAAACACTACATAGTTTCGGGTATCAGTGGCAACTTTGGACACAAATAACATGCAGCCGACATCTGTGATTTCATTATACCCAAGAGTGTATACAAGCATGTCCGATGAGGACGTGCTTGTATACAAGCCCCTTCTGGCAGGGACACCCCTGAGCTGCGAAAAATAAAACTTCTGGGAACTCAGATTACCCCTGAGCTAGCTGAGTCTGTACATTTATGGAAGGATACTTTTAGTTTCATCCAAAAAATATCACGTACAGTCACTACCTTTACGTATTCCAAAACAATTGTTTGTGTGTTTTGGAAATGTTTGCTGTTATGTCAAAGCTCAAAACCTCAAGCAAATAATTATTGAAATGATCAAGAGCCACATACACATACAGTCGTGTTCCCTGTTACAACTCACATACCTTCAACGGTAGTCAGCAGATACACAACATACAAACTGTAGATTCACATCAGCATTCAATTCCAGAGCTACAAAGAGTTGCTGAACATAATTTGTCACCCAGTCATTGGGTCCCAAAATGACAACTTGAATCACACAAGTATACACACAGCATACAACACAAGCGGCAGCAGCAAAGAAGCAAAAACATTCTTACCTTGAGCCGTCTTCTACTTGACGATGTAAGGGTCAAACTTTGGAACTTTGGGGTCTCCAGTCATCTCCATATATCTGGCTAGCTGGCCAGTATTTTCCTCCCAGTATCAATGGCACCGACCAGCCTCATTCTCCTCCTTCTCTCAGCCTTGGATGTTTAGTACTGCACATAGCATTCTGTTGTAGTGCAGTCTTCAGGGATTTAGGGCAGGCTCTAGGGTCCAGAATTCACAGCATGTCACAGGAGAATCGACCAAGAACAAGAAGCTGAACTTGGGGGGTCTGGGGTCATCACCCTGGCTTGTGTACCTGTGGAGCAGGTTGAGAGAGACCATAAGCTTTGAGTGTAAGTACAGTAAGTAAGTAAAGGTAGGTAGAAAGAAAGTGAGCTGACCAAGAGCCACATAGAACATACACTGTACCCTGGCTGTCACAACTCACTAGCAAGCAACAGCAGACAAACATACACAGCCTAGGCCCCAAGCAGCTTTATGTTTGTTCATTTCACCCTGTACCCTCTCACAATTCAATTCAAAGTAGCTTTATTGGCATGAGAAAACATACATTTACATTGCCAAAGCAAAAGTGGAACAAAACAATCAAGATAAAACAATGAAATAAACGTGTAAACAGAGCTGTTTAATATCTTGTGAAAGATTCACTCTCACTGCCCCCCTCCCACACACACACACACACACGCACACGCACACGCACACGCACACGCACACGCACACACACACACACACACACACACACACACACACACACACACACGATAATGCTTAGCAATAGCATAGGTAGCTAACTCACCTGCAGAATAAAAACAACCCGACCAAGCAGTTTGTTATGAAGATGAATTAACTTGTTTTTAACTGTCACACACTTGTTGTGACAGTTTTCACTTCCTAACAACCTAGTCCAGACTACTCACTAGTACTCCACTCAAATTATATGAGGTGAAAAGTTACATTATACGTTGTTTATTTCACTCTTTTCTTTTTAGTTTTTACTACCAAAGCCAAAGGAGCTATCGTGTCTGTCTATCATCTGTCTGTTTGCAGCAGGTTTGTGTGGAGGGGGCGTGGCTACCGGAGGATTTTAAAGAGCGCGCTTGAAGCAGACAGTGGCTCAGGGAATGGTGTCTACTGTCTCTAGTCTGTTTACTTTCTAGGCATTTCTTCAAAAATATACACGTTATTTTGCTATTCAATATCATTGTTCACTGTATGCACTGGAAGCTTATAGGAAAAGCAATGAAGCAGCAGTGTTAATTAAGAAATAAGTTCAAATAACCTATCACACTGTTTCCTTTTACATTGATTGATTGATTGATTGATTGATTGATTGATTGATTGATTGATTGATTGATTGATTGATTGATTGTATAATACAGTTCCAAATAATACAGTGGGGTAACACAATGTATTTCCTTTTGTGGTTCTGTTTATTGCATTTTTTAAAATTAGTAGACTACATTTACAAATAACAGATTGGATTGATTAGTATTGTGTTTAAATTGTTATTAAACACAAAAATATTCACTGTGGTTGACTGTCTGGACAGTGAGGGTCGACGGACCACTAGATGGCATACGATACCGTGTCGTAAGCTCCTTTTGTTTGTGTATATAATTTGTATACAGGCGCACCTTGGACGGAAATGTGGGGTCCTTTTTGAAACCTACATAAACAATGACGTATTTATCCAACGCCGGAAAAAATACACGAGTATTTCTATGCATAATTTAGCCTATTTGGGGATTTTAAGAGATTGAGAATTTACGCAAGGGTCCATTTGATTGTCTCTGAAGCGCACACAATGGCACTGGATACCGTTCCAAAAGACCTTCGCCATTTGCGGGCTTGTCTTCTGTGCTCTCTTGTGAAGGTAAATTCATTGCAGGAAAGGAACGTGGTGGCTAGAATGATAGCTCCCATAACATTTTTTTTGATGGATTGATTCGTTTATTAGACGGAAATGAAAAACAGCAACAGAGTACAGTCAAACATTTAGTCCAAAGGGGATAGCAGTGAACAAAAAAATCCTTGCGGTCTTGTTTCAATTTAGGCACTATGCAATGAATCAATCGAATCCATAGACATAAATAACAACGTTATTGTTCTGTCTACTCTACGTCGTCTCTGGCGCGTACATATTCCGAATGTAATTAGTAGTAGTGGATTTGTATTGTGCTAAAAAGTTAGCAAATCAACGAAAGATGCAACGGCCTCGCAGGCTTGCAGCTGCTTGGAAACAGTACGAGGATGGGTTGATTTCTAAATACTGCTTTCTTTATTCCTATACCACTAAAATGTGGAACGTCCTACCAACGGCCATTAAGATTTGTAAACCCGAGTTGTGAAATGTGCTATATAAATAAAGTGGATTGGATTGAAGACGTAAATCCCTAGACTCCTTCAAAACCGCTCTTATTCCAGGCCCCCTGTAACCACCCCCCCCTCTTAGCAGATTTTGTATTGACCTGTACTTTCCTTGAACTGTACCCATTCTACAAACTTAATACAAATGTCAATCAATACTTGCTTACATTATACCAAGAACCAATATATTCTATTTATTCATATTTCCATTTATCCTTATGTTAAGCAGAAACCCCATTTAAGATTTGACTATCCCGTTTGATAAATTCTACAATGAACCTGCAGGAATCCTAATAGTTTGGATTTTATTTCATGAACTTTTCTTGTGTTGTATATTTCTTCATCAGACCATTGATCAGTTTGAATATGATGGCTGTGACAACTGTGAGTCCTATCTTCAGATGAAGGGGAACCGGGAGATGGTATACGAATGCACAAGTTCCTCATTTGATGGGTAAGGACTTTGTTTGTTTTCTCACTGTATTGATGATTAATTATGTCTTTCTATTGTCAACCAATATATGTTTTTGTGTATTCAGAGTTATTTCTATGATGAGCCCTGAAGACAGCTGGGTGGCTAAATGGCAGAGAATCGGTGAGTGTTAGCACAAAGCCTCAAATTCAATCACTAAAAAATTAAAGCAGAGGAAAAGAAGAATGTGTGTGTGTGTGTGTGTGTGTGTGTGTGTGTGTGTGTGTGTGTGTGTGTGTGTGTGTGTGTGTGTGTGTGTGTGTGTGTGTGTGTGTGTGTGTGTGTGTGTGTGTGTGTGTGTATATATATATATATTAGTACATTCACCGGTGTGTGTGTGTGTGTATATACACATCTCATTGCAGACCATTCTTAAACATGAACATCGCAATGCCAAAGCTTTGTTCATTAACTTCATTCTGTGTTTTACTGATACCAACTTGAACCTGAAAATTGCCCAACTATAACATCCTAGGGTAGTATTTAATCTCACACAGATACTTTCTTGGACTATTTTTGAGGGGCGCTAGCTCCTCCTATATCCAGCTTTTGCACGTTTGTTTTTGCTGTGTATAGAATAAAGTCTTCAAAGTACTTTGATTGCTATAATCAATGTCATGTTAGAGGCTTTCTTTTTAAGTCAAATGTCTATTTTACTGTGAGTACTGCTTATTCTGTGTCCCCTGTCATTATGCTGCAGGCAACTTCAAGCCAGGTGTTTATGCTGTGACAGTTACTGGACGGCTACCCCCAGGTATGTAATATAATGCATTTAGATTTTAGTCATAGTCTCTTGAATAGTTTACATTTAGTTTTAGTCAGCTGGAATGTCTTAGTGTTAGTCTAGTTTTAGTTGACTAAATATCATAAGATTTTAGTCGACTAAATCTACAGTTGATTTAGTCGACTAAAATGTATGTTAGTGGGCCTTGATGCCCATTGCCAACATTTTAGTCTAGTTGTTATTGATGATATTGTCAATATATTTAATCATCAGAGCTTAGTTTGTCAGTGAAAAAAGGTAGTCGAATTATTTTTGTCATAGTATTAGTTGACACTATCAACACTACACACAGGAAGCATTAGTCTGTTTTTTTTAATTGATTCCTGACTTTCTTTCTTTTAGTAATCATTTACCATTCACATTAAACTGTATGCTGTGCCCTACCATATTTCACGTTTGTTTAATTTCTCCAGGCGTGGTGAGAGAGCTGAAAAGCAGAGGAGTAATCTACAAATCCAGAGATACAGCAGTGAAGTCATAAGCTTGGCGTTACATTATTCGATTGGTCACATCAAACACACATGCTGCAATTCCATCTGTAAATATATTTTTGGCTAAAAGCAGTCCTCTCCCTTTTTTTTTAAAGTTAATGTCATATAGAAATGTCACTTTCGAAGCTGCATATATGGTCATTAAAACATGTTTTAATAAGATTTGTCTTGAAACTTAATTTTGTGAAAAACGTAAAAAAAAAAAAAGGATTTACTCCTATATTCATATCTTGGCATGAACGTATTTGTTAATATAAAGAGTGGGGGAGATGTATGATGTCCGGGTACTACTAGTAGTTTGGGGCCCTGAACAATTTGAGAAATGGAGCCATGAATGACCCCTGTTGTCAGATCTGATTTCCTTCTCAATGTCACTGACTTCACCATTAACTGTTTACCTGAAATGTTATGAGCTTGTATATGGTATCACTGTACTCCATATCCATGAAAAAATAGGCTAGACATCACCTGTTATTTTTGGTTCAGGAGATGTAAAATACTTGGTCACCTCATTTTTGCAGTGGTTCCAGCCCACGGTTGGCCTGGGTTCAGGTTTGACCTGAGGCTGCATATGATCACATTGTCACTCTTTCCTGTCTGTCCGAATAAAGCAAGATGGTTGTCAAACCAAAGTTTTAATCTGGAACATCTCCATTGCTTATACTCCATCACATCAGGGTCTGTCTGGCTGGGTTATGCAGAATATGCACTGAGTGACATCCTGAAGAGGTCAGAATGTCTTCAGAAACCTTGACGATAACAGCTTGACAACTGACACAAACTGGTCTGGTTGAATCTGAAATAATTATTAATGTGCAAGTAAACATTTCAAAACATTGATAAAACACGTGTTATATGCTTGCCAACGGCTCAAATCAAAGTAACCTACAGTAAAGAGTTGTTGCACACTCAGATCTTATGCATCATTGTATTTATCTACTGCTTTCATCAGCCTGTTAAACAGTAAAATAACAGTTCGTTCATATTGTTACTGTAATAGAAGTTATTCATAATTCAGCGTATATCTGAAGAAATTCTGTTAGCATATAAACTGGAATGATACTTCAGCAGACCAATCAATGCTCTTCCTTCTCCTGAGAGTTAGCAGGGTTCTGCATGTATGGGCCATAAGATGGCGCGAGCTACTACATGTATTTGTACAGTGATACTCAACCTCAGGCCCGTGGGACCATTATGACTGGCCCACCAATGAAAATCTAAAAAAAAGAAGAAAAAAAAATCTGGAAAATGAAATAAAAATAAATAAATCTGAATGAAGTTATCATATACTGTGTATCCCTATTCCCTGACATAATTCTATAGCTAAACGGACAGAATTCTATTTTATTTGAATGATGAAACCCAGCTGCCATTAATAGTTGGAAATGGAAATTGCGGAAATGGAGGAAATGGAAATTGCGGAATTGCGGAAATGGAAATTGCGGAAATGGTGGAAATGGAAATTGCGGAAATGGTGGAAATGGAAATTGCGGAAATGGAAATTGCGGAAATTGAAAATAAAGCAATTGAAAGAGAGAAGTTATCAAGTATCATTAATGTCGTAATTTTATCTACTGGCCCCTGGCCCCTTGCCATTTTTGTAATGTGGCCCACAGGTAAATCTATTTGAGTATCCCTGTATTAGTATATAGCAGTGGTTTTCAACATTTTTCATATCAAGGCCCATTCTTTTTTCAGCATTTGAGCCGGACCACCATTATGAGATTTAGACTTGCTGACCCAAAACTAAAGAATTTTGTTATTGTTGGATAGGATTTTGTCCACAATTCCATTCTCTAATTGTGTAGACTTCTTGTAAATGAAGTAGGCCTAATGCAGACCATGTTTAAAAATGATTTAACTCTTGAGAGCGTAAAATGAAACTAATAATGGTCCATTTGGTTATAAACTAATTTAGCTGGAGACCACCTGGAACCCCCTCAAGGACAATTGGTGGTCCCCGGACCACTGGTTGAGAATAGAGATGTACCGATGAGACATTTTGGCTGATATCGATATACGATATAATGAATTGCTCTTATGGCCAATATAACCGATGTCGATCTGATCTCATTCTGTATTAAGAAAATATACTAATTTTTGCCATTCTGAAAAAGGCTTATAAACTCTGAATTTAAAAATGTTCCAACTTGTTGACTGTTTTGAAAGCTTCCCCAGAAAACATTCATATAATTTGCAGCCTTCATCATAACAAAAAGCTTTTTCAGGCTTTTTAAAATTCTTTTCAACATAACTATAAAATAAAATATCTGCTAAAACCGATAATATTATTTTACCGATACCGATTACCGATATATCCTTTTAAGGCCAATATCGATGTGTTTGCCGATTAATCTCCCATCACTAGTTGAGAACCACTATGACTATAGTAAATAATCATTACTATGCCAGTACTACTTACAGTAAATAGCCATAAGGGGGCACTATAAGACCCAACCAAGTCACAGTTGCCATTCAATGTTTATAGTATCTTCATTGTTCTCTTCACCATCTCCTAACTGTACAATTTGAATATAATGTAGTACAGCCGTTACTGTATTGTGGCGCCCACAAAGAGAAATTAATATGGGTTTCGGTTATCAGGCATTGTTCACGTGTGTTGTTGTTCACACCATTGGAGAACTTGATCTTGCAGATTTTAGTTAATCTGCATTGTGCATCATTGTTGATTTTTGCCAGTGGGTCCAGGCATTTACATTAGTATATTTAATGCCATACTCAAAGCTCTTGTGAAAATATATCCAGTTTCAAGATCCTACCCTTGCCTAAAGCAAATCAAATAATAAATAGGCCTACAACAATGTTCATGGATTGAAGTAAGTGATATGGTCATTAAAACATGTTTCAATAAGATTTGTCTTGAAACTTAATTTTGTGAAAGAAACGTAAAAAAAGAAAGAAAAAAAAGACTCCTATGACTCTTAACATGAGTAAGAGTAAGTAAGTCAATGAAGGCAAAGCCATTGCATCAATATACAAAAAGGAAATAGATTAAAATTTCCATACCCTTTCCATACATCTTTGTTTTCATTTTGCATAACGATTCTTACAAGTAGTCAAGAAGAATATGCCCATTCATATTCATACACAAAATCTAAATAATACGACCAAAAAGACAAAATGAACAAAGAAAATAGGAAACACCATAACATGCTGCAGTCAACGAGTGCTTATTCATGGAGAATGGGTGAGTTTCTGTAAGAGTATAGTCTTTCTTGACTTGCTCCATATGTAAAGTGTAAGTGCCATAAGACAACCTTTGTTGTGATTTGACGCTAAATATCAGTAGTTTTCAACCCTTTTCATATCAAGGTCCATTGTTTATTGGGCATTTGAGCCACGGACCACCATTTGATGAGATTTAGCCTCTCAGACTCAACACTAAAGAATATGTTGTTATAGTTGGATGAGATTTTGTCCAGAATTACATGCTGTGTTGATGTTGTTGGTACCATTAGGAGAGATATTACAGGCCATCGTTGATCAACATAACAATTATATTATTATATAGTATATTATCTAATTGTAAATTAAATTAAGTAATACAAATGTTTAACAATAATTTAACTCTTGAGAGGGTAGCCTTTTACGCTCTCACAGATCTATAAGGGTCTATTCTGTTACCAATTCTCTTATTCTCCATAATTTAGCTGGGGACCACCTGGAACCGTCTCAAGGAACCAGTGGTCCCCGGACCACTGGTTGAGAACCCTATATGATCAAATGGACTTGAACAGTGTCAGGAAAGATGCAGGTTGGATTGACATGAAACAGGTCATAACCCAGATATACAGTACACATGCCAATGATACCCCGGTACAGTATGTCCCGGCCGGTACATTGTGCCACCGTGAGACATGTTCCTTGACATAATACCGTCAAGAACATTCAAAACTAACATTCACTTGAGCTTATACAGTACGTCAAAACCTGGGGCTGAGATTGATGTATTTAAGCTCAGGTGTCATTTCATCTGTTGTTCATACTATAAGATATGGATGTAATCTTTGCTTAATCTTGAAAGGCAACTCTATGTCTACTCTAAAAGGAGATTTTCTAGGGTACCGTTCACTTATACAGGAAGTGTCATGGGTGGGTGTGCTACAGTGTCGGTCACATCTAGATGAAATATGATACTATACTGTACCATAACCAGGTTACCATTAGAAGCAGGTTAGAATGGCACGATCATCTTACATCTTATCAAATCATAGGAAATTCATTGAAAATTTCATTGGAAAAATAAATAAATTGGCAGAGGTCATGAACCCCCAGAAGTCATGGTTATGATGTGCAATGTAAATGTATTGTGAGAGACTGAACAACCTTGAGTTGTATTCCTTCATTTGTATTTGTGTGAAATAATGCGTACTGTTCTTTTAGCACTAATAGTATTTTTTGATACTATAAACTATATTATTTTCTATGTACTGTAGCTGTCACTTTATCCTCATTGTGCTCCGATGGTGAATAATAATAGTACGTCTCAGAACATTCGCACGAGATTTGCAGCACTTGTGTGTCTTGTTTCTCCACATTCTGTAGTGCAAGGTAAATGTGGCGCTTCATTTCACGAGGCAACAGCAAACTAAACACAAAATTCAAGTCAGCCTTGGTGCTGCAAAACTTCACAACCACAGATACTGTCAGAGAGGGTTTTTTACGGTCAGTTCCACCCATGTGCTTCCACCCATGAGGAGTTTAAGATCGTCTGACTCCACCTCTGCTTAGGAAACAACACACGCTACTACTTTCACACAGCATCACACATAAGCCTGTCTGCCATTATCTCATTGGTAGTTGCAATGATTACTTTTGCCCTTATTTGGATAAGTCCGTGATTTCACCAGTATGCTAAAGGCAGTGGTTCTCAACCAGTGGTCTGGGGACCACCAGTGGTCCTTGAGGGGGTTCCAGGTGGTCCCCAGCTAAATTATATAGAATTGGTAACCAAATGGACCCTTATAGATCTCTTGAGAGTTACATTATTGTTAAACATCTGCATGACTTAATTTACAATAAGTCTACACAATAGAGAATGTAGAAGAATTGTTATTTTGATCGTTTGCCTGTTATCTCTCCTAATGGTACCACATCATGCAGCATGGATAGTGGACAAAATCGTATCCAACGACAACAAAATATTCTTAATTTTGGGTCTGAGGCTAAATGTCCTCAAATGGTGGTCCGTGGCTCAAATGTCAAATAAATGATGGGCCTTGATATGAAAAGGAGTGAATACCACTGCTAAAGGGAAAGTATTGGTTCCATCAGTGAGAATGTTTGTAGTGCCTCTAAAGAGGTTTGCCACATATGGCAGGGCTTCCAAAGTCTTTCAGCTCAAGACCCAAAAAGAGACATTTGGTTTCTCCACACACAGACCCACATTTACAAAACACATTATAAATTAACCACTTCTTAAATAATGAAAATATCAGATCTACAAGCTCACAACGCTGCAGATTTGTTATTTTATTATTAATTAAAAAAAAATATATATATTTCAGAAATTTCTTTGCACCTTTTTTTTCTTCTGAAAATCTGTTAAAGACTTTGTGAATGAAAACATATGTGCGTATGTAATTATTTATTTCATAGGAAAGTATAAAAACAAACTCACGAGTCACGACCTATAAAAACTGGTTCATGACTCTATGTTTGGGAAACGAGGGAAACACCAATCTGAGAACCCATCGTCATAAAGGAACAACAACAGCGCTCGCTTTTCCTGATGGAGTCAACAGTGTGTCTCGAGAGCGACTAGGGACTTTTTTTCAAGATATTTCCGTCAGAGCAGACCTCTCATTCTGTGGACCTTAATGACTAAATAAAAAGTATGTCATGACATCACAGGTCCTCTTAAATTCTGGACGGCTGGCTCCCCGGCTACTCTCCTCTGCAGAGAGAAACTAGATCAGTGAGCTGGAGATGGGTTTCTGCTGCCTTGTTGAAATTTAAATTACATATTTCTCGGAAAAAAGGTGAAAGGGAAGCACCTCTGTGACACACCCATATACGTTTTCTCCTTGTGTAATTTAATGCATCTCTGAAGCAGGTTTACTAAAAACTAAAGTCATGTGGACACGGTTTCAGCTCAATCAGAGCCCCATTGACTTTAAATGTAAGTTAATATATACTGTACAACGTATACAACAAAAATAGTGGCCTACTGGCAGTGTCCGGAAAAAAAAACATTTGGCACTGTTTCGTCCAGTGTTTTGCGAGACTAGTGCTGCACACGCACACACGCACATACTCTCATGGACAGCTATAGTCCCTAACAGAGAGAGAACAAGCTGTCAGACAAAGGTTATGTACATAATATGTATGGCATTTTATAGCTATCTATGGGGGTAGATCCAGAGTCAGCATACTTTGGTGTTGACGCCCGACTTCGAAAGTGAGAGCAGAGGCAGGGAGGGGAAATGGCTGCCAGCCCAGATAAGGTCTATCACAAGGGACAGTTTGGGCTTTGGAAGGCCCCCCGAGCTTTATACACCTCACTTAAGGACTCTGGATCACTTCCTTACTGGCAACTTGACCACTTGCAGACACCAAGAAGACAAATGCTGGCAGATTATTATTTACACAGACCACATAACACCACCGTTTATATTTTCAACAAGTCGTAAATAGGTTGTGTCATTACCATGACTACTACTAGTACGATCTACCTCACATGGCCATTTGCTCTAGCGGCTGTACGGAAGCCAGATGCAGCAGCAAAATGCCAACTATAGAAACGCAAACACAGAATAGTGGAGAATGTTATCGTAGCAAAGGATGGACCAACTCCATCAATGCTTATGATTTGTTTTTCGAGTCAGCCACAGCCACAACAGTAACAGCATTACTGAGGTGAGACACTGATGTTAGGCCATTAGTCTATACTCTATAGTCTTCCAAAGGAGTTTGATAGGGTTATGGTTCAGGGCTCTGGCCAGTCAGGTTCTCTTTCTCAGTGATCTCAACAAACTATTTCTGTATGGGAGGTTAGGGTAAGGGGGGCACGGGGGGTTGTCATTCTGCAATAGGAAGCAGTATTACGCAAACTGTTGCCACAAAAGTTTAAGCACGTCACTGCAGCATTTAGATTTACATTCACTGAAACAATGAGCACTTTTCGCTGCAGCAGTTGGGCCCGGTTTAGCTTTACGATTTGCCGTTATAGGTTCCTGCTTCTAAATAAGTCTCTGTGCAGGAAATGTAGTCCCTGGTTTCCAGAAAGGTGGCATACAAGTTTCTTGTTCATTCGGTTCATTGTCCCATAGTTTTGTTTGATCGTCTCGGCAGCGGATTTAAACGAAGCTGTGGGAAAATGATGCAGAACAGTACACGGGTATACAACCTTCTGGAACCTGGGACTACGGTTATGCAGTTTTGACCTATATTGTGAGTGGGTCAACATGTCCGCATCACTCACACATCAATAGGACAGCACCTCTACGTCACACCATCACTGCACCATTACTGCATATTAGTAAATGTATATATATAACTGCCATCAGTTTTCTAAAGCTTTGTTATTATGAACCTTATGTTACACAAATATATCCAAAAGTCAGAGATCTTTTTGTGCACAGCTGCATTCTGGGACCTTACTATTATCTTTAGAAACGGGTGGATTCATTGGTACTCCTGAGGAGGACAGAGTGTGTCTAGCGTGTGATTTGAAATAAATTTAATTTAATTAATTTTTAGTTTTACTGCCCATTATATGAAGAATTAAGACATGTATTATTTTGTAAAATGACAAAGATCTGTGCTAACCTTTTCTGGTTAGAGGACTACGAAAAACTGGAATTTTGTTTTAGGAAAGGTATTTTTGCTTTAGCAGACTTTTTATGCAAAGCGTGGGAAAAATGGCAGAATGTTTTGTTTGTGTAAAAAAAGAAAAGAAAAACTGTTTCTTGTACACAATGCAATACTGAAGCAATGATTTGTATGGTGTGTCCTATAAGTCCATGTGGGCTGGGCGCCTTGGGTGCATGACACAAAAATAAACTATCTATCTATCTATGTACAGTAATGAACCCACAGACCTACTTCCCTCATGGGTATTAATGTCAGGGAATGATACCCTTTCCTTTTCTTTCACTATAACCTACATGCAGGGCTGTCATGGGAGAAAGTTACCTCACTGTGACTTGTATTGTCACAGAACTGTAAAGGAGATTTTTGAACACTTGTCAGAACAATTGTGTGTACTTTAACTTAGCTTAAATGACACTGCCTGCACGGAGGACTAAAGCAAAATGTACTACATTTTTGTCAAAGACAACTAAACTGCTCATTTATTCATGAAAATAGATGCAAAATAGTAATACTGGTACATTTATTGCATTTATTCTTGCATGATCCATATGTGTTGAAAAACGTTTTCAAAAGGCTCTGTAAGGAAGAGTGACAGACGTGAGCACAAGATAGTTGAGCAAGTGCTGTAAAGATATAGTGGGTAGATAGTGAAGTGAAGGTTGTGAAGGTAAAGGGAGCAGTTCTCTACAAAGTTCTCAACAAAACTGAGTTGGGGCAGCAACAGGAAGTCGAGGCTGATGATATCACAGATTAGTCTTGGGCTTCCTGTCTGAAGAACCAAGGAGGAACTTGTATATGTGTGTGCAATTTTAAATAAAATTCCAATATGTGACAAAAATAATATACGTGTCTAAAGGTTTTCTTTTCTAGCGCAGATGAGTACATTCCAATGCAATCCTTCAATCCAATCCAATCAGTTTGCAGGTGCCCATTTTGATAAAGACTGCAATTAAAGGTCTCTGTGATCTTACTGGAATTGATGAAAGTTGTGGAAGAATCATGTTGAAACTTTTAACATACTTTTTAAATTGTCATCATGATTTAATCTGATTTAATCAGCATGTCTGTTACCACAGGTACTCTGGCTCACCCACACATCTTGTGCTGTCAGTCAGGCTTGCTATTTAACGCATTTACTTACTGTTAGCTAACGCATCTGTGTCTCCACTTTTTTAACCATTATTATAAACTTTAGCTATTGAAAAATAGCAGATCTGCTATTTTTGAAAAGACGTGAAAATGTGTGCAATTCTTTTAATATATATTCTTTCACAGCAAACGTTATTAAACTCATAACTTCGCTTCTGGGGGGGTCCTGGAAACAAACATATTGTCAGATCGGGGTCGGTGGCCAATTACATTTAATTGTTGGGGTCCTTGACATCCAGTGTAAAAGCCATACTTGCTCTGTGACTTTGGCATGAATGGCTGTGGTGGAAAATGTTCTAGCATTTATTTACTTTAAGTAAAAGTATCAATACTGCAATGTGGAAATACTTACAAGTAAAAGCCTGGAATTTAAATTTGTACTTGAGTAAAAGTACAAAAGTATTGGCATCAAACTGTACTTAAGTACTAAAAATAAAAGTACTCAAATATTTTGAAAATAGCAGATCTACAAGCTCACAATAAGCTTGTCGATCGGCTATTTCCAAATGGACGAAATGTATAGGGCCGAAGTGGTTATTATAACTAGTAACTAAAGTTTTCAAATAATCGTAAAAATATTGTAAAAGTACAATATTTGTCTCTGAAATGGAGTGGAGCAGAAGTAAAAGTATTGGAATTACTCAAGTAAAGTGCAAATACCTCAACAGTACTTAAGTAAATGTACTTAAATACTCTACACCACTGATGAATGGTCAGTCTATTTGACTTATTTAGGTGTGGATGAATGTAGTCCATTCAAACATTCAGACTAATGTGTCTTTTAAAATTCATATATCTGCTGTTGTGACCATCTTGCTGTAAAGTTAGCCACACATTAGCTTACCATGGGTTAGATGCAGTCTGTTACTGTGCCATTTCTGAAACACAAATGACAGCAAAGGATGGTTATAGCAAGTCTATATAATCGAGGCTATTATAGAGACTTTATTGACATTTAAGTAATGTAATCATAACACTGGTTTAATGTCGCTTATACACTGCATATA
Organism: Protomyctophum bolini; assembly: GCF_963924005.1. Taxonomy (NCBI): domain Eukaryota; kingdom Metazoa; phylum Chordata; class Actinopteri; order Myctophiformes; family Myctophidae; genus Protomyctophum; species Protomyctophum bolini. The sequence continues at coordinate 24,093,625 of NC_137874.1, read as the reverse complement.
AAGATTGTGTCGACTTTTGCTTAACAACTGTGCTGCACAAAGTTGCTGTTACTAACAACTGAAAGTGAGAATTGTAGCACATGCAGGCAAGAGGCAACTCACAGGAAGTAACACAACCCCCCTTCTCTCAACGCAGGTACTTCCTGAACAAGTTTTAATCAGAAAGACTATCTTACCACAAAAATGCTTCCCCGCGCCTTGTAAGTAAAGTAATGTGTAAAGATCTCTCTGTATGTGGGTATGTAAAACAATGCAGTACCACACTCAGAGACATGCTACTTCATGACCCCTTTAAGTCATGAAGCTGACACATTTAAGTGTACATGTTAGAATGATAGATCACATTTCATCCATCCTACATGGCATGCGTTGTAATGTCCCCTCTCTTCCCTATTTTCTTATCAGGGCTTGCCTTTTACCCAACCTCCTGTTGCAAAGGTGTTTCGTAAATTTATTTGTGAATTACACACATTATACTGGATTTTGATAAGCACCAGCTCACTCAAACAGAAAAAAATGAATATTATAAACAAAATACTAAATTGAAAATGATGAATTAAAAGAGAGGAAATTTAGTGTGGGTGGTGTGGTGGTTCTGTACCATTGTTGGGACACTGCTAGAAATTGTAATCCCTTTTGTAAGGTACAGTAGGCTTTGTTTTGAGTATTTTGCATGACCAAGACAAACTGATTACATTCATGAATCTGGAAGCAACTTATTAGCTGTACACAGTATGGTACTATATTACCAATGGGTACCACCTTGTAGGGCCTTTAGAACAGTGGTTCTCTAGGGACCCCCTTGGGTCCTTGGAGTGGTTCCAGGGAGTCTTCGGCAAAATCAGTCTAGCTACTTTACTGTATATAAAGCTGCAATTTGAAAATATATGGTCTACAAGCTCGCAATGCATGAGCTTTTTACTGCCCCCCCCCCCCCCCCCCCAATCTCTGAAAGACAATTTTGAAATATCTTTGAGACATTTTAACAACAGAAATCTCTGCACAATCTTTTTCAGATGGGAGTCCGCAGCAAAATACATATAAATGAATTGGCATGAAAACGTTTTAGAGCTACTGTATAGTGCTTTAGAAGCCTCTGGGGGAGGGAAAGAGACTAACGCGAGAAAGAGCGGCTGTGACTGTTAGTACCTCTTCCTGTGGTTGCGTCACGTGGTCTTGGAGGCTTCAAAAGCAGCCAACTTCTTCTTCTTCATCATCCACTTCTTGGGACCGACAGAAGACACCTGCAAGATCTGTGGACGACCTGGTCAATCGCTAGTGTGGGAAAAAAGACTTTTCGTTAAGGTAAAGTATGGACCACATAGGCGTGTTTACTTAGTTGGTCACACATTAGTTATGACATTATAAGCAATTATCAAATGAATGTGTTGAATCATAATATTATTGTATTCACTATGAATCTATTGACAGTTATATTATGTGCAACTTGTACCCGAAAATACAACTATACTGATCATGGCTCAAAATGTAAAGATTCTACTTATTTCTACTGAACATATAGGATAATTGTATGCTGTGGTCCCACATTTATCTTTATGTAAAACTGATGTTTTGCTCTGACTATTTCAATTATTTTATTATTTTTTAAGTACAAAAATGTTTCGCATAGACAGAAAAGCTTACTCATGCTAACCAAAATGGCTTCCTTACGATAGCACTTCCACAGGCCGAACTTAGAACAGTCTCAGTCAGATATGGGTGCGGTACATAGGACAATCCTTAGTGTTCATTTATCCATTTGTAACTCGGAGTGTAACATTTTCTACCAAATGGATCTAGGTTCATTTGGTTACATTTGAATAGTAGATATGTGTATGTCTCTTGCAGCTTTACTGCAATTTTTCAAAAACTGTAGGCCAGGCCTTCAACTGCCTGAATTCTCTGCGTAAGCAAATATTTAACAGCAAAACCGGGTCAGTACATTTTCTGGTTCACTTGAAGAGCACATTTTTCTTTTTGTGTTATGTGTAAGAGTTTCAATTTGTGTTATGGGTGTGTAGAGCAGGTAAAGTACATGTCTCTGGGTGGGGTTAGTGAGTGCATCCGTGCGGAGAAGAAACACAGTTGCAGTCGAGAGAAGAGAAGAAAGAAGTGGGGACGCCGACAGCTGGAAGTACAGTGCAGTCATCCATAAAGTAGAAAGCACTACTAAACTCCTTGCCACAGTGTAGTGTTTCCTACTTTATGGATGAGTGTACTGTTGTCTACAAGGAGAAGAAAGACACCAGCGTGACACACACACACACACACACACACACACACACACACACACACACACACACACACACACACACACACACACACCAGGAAGTCTGGAAAAGAGGAACCTGCTTTGTCTTTCACATGGCCGTGCACTTACCCACAGTGTTGCTTCTAGTCATTTCACATGGGCCGTGCACGCGCCAGGAAGCAAAGTGTGTCGACTTCTCTCATCTGCGTATTGTATCAAATGTCCCAATGATTTTCATGAAAAAGAAGACTTTTACAAATGTTAAGAATTTCAATTAAATACAAAAAGAAACCTACTGCAGAGTCCCGTTTCACATTCCATTGTCTTTTATACTACATTAAGCTTTCTTTCTTCTTTTATACTAGATTTGTTATCAACTGTCTTTTATACTAGATATAGCAAGTACAGTATTGTGCCACATGTAAGGTTTATATACATGTTTACATGTATGTAATAAAATGGTGTCACCGGTAACATACCGTATACAGTATGAGAATCTACACAGTAGTAATAATACAAGTTACAGTTTTTTGTGAAAATATACATACTTTATTACCGTAAAAAGATCCATATCGAAAGAGATCACCACAATTTCAAGTCAACGAGTCCTCTTTGCCTACTTCTTAACTTATTGTTCCTCAATCAACACTGCTTACACATGCAAAAAAAAAGAAAGAAAAAAAAGAAAAACAAAATCTGAAAAACAATATTAACAAAAAAATGTATTTACAGATGATCTTCCAAAAGGGTAATAAAAACAACATATAAAAGGTAAATCTTCCAATGGTTTGAAAGAATGAATGCAGGTCAGGAAAGACAAAACATAAAAAGCTTCCCTTGCTGTATGAAAATATACGATATAAGTCCCAACGCCCCAACTCTGTTCATCGCTGTATATACAGGTAGGACTCCTAGGAACAACCTCTCTCCACTGCATCGATGATCACACTACTCAAATATTGCAGGTACATACGTCTGTCTAGAAACAAAAAACATAGATATGACAACAATAACAAATAAGGCCAAATCGTCATGCATGCAGTCAATAAACAATCTGTAAACAACATATTAAGACTAAAACGAGGTCTTAAGGCTAAATATTATCAACTGATCTAAAAATGCTACCCATGTTCTATAGGTCCGATTCAGTCAGCAGAGAAGGAGCAGGCCTATTGACCATATTCACAGGCCAGGCCATTTTTGCCTCACGTCATAATGAATGGTGGGAGGGCTTCCCCGACCAAACAGCATGACGTGAAAGCAAAACATGTCTGCCACGAATGAATATAGTCAATGGAGAGTGAGGCAGGACAGTCCTATAAAGTTTGCAGTGTTACAGTGTGTAGCAGCCTACTCGCTACAGAGCAGGTAGGATAATGTGTGTGCAGTAAAGGCCGTGAAATACAAATATATCAGTACAAATGTTCACTGTACATGTCAGTAACCTATAACGCCTACCCTCCCCTCCAAAAAACAAACAAATAAAAATAAAAATAAAAGAACAGCCTCAATCTTGCCTCTATCCCGGAGATTCAAAGTCTGTATCTAAAGTGTCATCACCAACCTCACCCTCCTCTCATTCATACTGTACTTGGCATTTGTCCGCTATTCATAATGCTCCCTTTTTTATATAACACTGATGGGTCTATACACCAATCACACTAAATGAAAAACATTCAGAATAAAATAAAATTGCCTTTTGCAAATCAGGTGAGCTTTGACTACTACACCCGTCCACCTGGGATACTTCAGTGGGGTGGAATATGCTTGTATAATGTAGGTTACATTTACTAACTTATTTAGAATTATGTTTCATCCACAAACCAAATCTCTATCATCTGTCTAGGTTAGTTTCACCCCAGTGAATATCCCCAATGGCTTGATGCTTGGTGTCTAGCGTAGCCACAGTATGTTAACAGGCAAAGCACCTATAAGAGTTTGGCATATTTCATTGTTTCGACAGCCAGCAGATGCAACAAGTGGCTCAGCATACTAAAAGACTACGGCAAAAACCTGAGAAATTACTTACAGCCCTGTATCAAGCAAATAAATTACCTAATCGGATTCAATTACAGCATAATACATAGCTAGTGCTACTCAGCAAAAAGCAAGCCTAACTAGCAATATGATTGAATACTAAGGCCTGGTCCACATATTTTGCTTCAAAAATGTTTGCTGCGCATGTGAAAACATCATTGGTGTCAAACACCAAAGTATCTCATGACTCAAGTCTACCAAACTGTCAAGGACCAGCATATACAAAAATACAATACTGCTCTATTTTATGTGCAGCTAGCACAGCACAGCACTGCAACTGAGGAAGGAGGATTGTGTTCCAGGGGTTGGGCAGGGCATTAAACTCCCAACATGCATGCCAGGATTGGGCATTCACATTTTGTGAAATTCGTGAGTTTTTCTTTCGCAATGAAATTCCAGAAATGGGGGGCATTAAGATTTTGTTAACCATAATTCTTGACTACTGCTTTGCTCCTAGACTATTATGTTTTGGCTCACATATCTAAAATAAATATTTTTGTCGAAAGGGTGCATTAACTTCCTGGGCATTAGGAAAAAAAGGGCGGGTTAAGTACTTTTTTTCAGCATGAAAAAATTGGGACTCTATGTCCCACCATGCACCTACTTTGACATAGTAAGAGCCTCCCGCTGGGGTTGTGATAACAGGGCTGTTTTCTTTTGAGTTCAGCCACTCAATTCAATGGAGCGTGCTGAATCACCACATGACATGTCCCAGAAAGTCATCACATCACATAATTTTGTACTGTTGTGGGTAATAGTATTAGCACTACGTCTTGAAATAGGATAAAACCCTATAATCACTCACTTATATCATGAGTTGCTTATAACCAGTCTCACTTTAGAAAACCCCTCACCAGGAGGCTAAATAAGAGATGAATAGACATTGGAGGGAATTAATACAGATCCTAACACAATTCAGTAGCGTCACGAAACACCAGTGCCATGTCCAAAAACTGTTCTGCACATACCCACAATCCTAACAACAACGTACTGTTTCATGCAGTATTTGAAAAATATGAACGTGCTACGTGACAATTTCAACATTCAATCATATATTGAATCCATATGCTGGCTTGCATGTCTTTTGTGGGAGCATTTTTTCTTTTGGTCTGTCAGATTAAACTCTTTTCCAACATCCACTCAATCAAGCCTGGAAAACCGGACAATAAGCTGACATTTTCAGTGCATTGATATTAGAGAAGTATTGCCTGTTGTTAAAAACAGAACTTTGAAGTAGCCTACTGATCAGCATGTGCAATATAATCTTTGGACATGCCACAGGTCTCTCTCGCGTGCACACGCACACACACAAATATATCATCGCTGTTAGGCAGAAACCCTGTTATCGCCATATATAGCCATGAATTTATTTACGTAAATCAATGTCCTATTTTGTTATAGCACTGTTATTTTGTATAACAGTGTCAGAGAACAAAAGTAGAGAACAAAAGCAAAATGTATTTTTAGACTATATAGATTTAGCTCCTTCTGTCTGTCTGTCTCTGTGTGTGTGCGTGTGTGTGTGTGTGTGTGTGTGTGTGTGTGTGTGTGTGTGTGTGTGTGTGTGTGTGTGTGTTTAAAAAAATAAAATTGTTGACAAATAAAATGATTAACAAGAGCTTGTGACTAAATAATAAGTCCATTGAATCCATTGGGACACAGGTTATTATTTTCTCATTACGGTTTTGGACATGCAAGGTTTGTGCCCGACAGCGACAATGTAAACATGGAGGTGAGCTGTGACAACAGTGGTAAAGTCATGAATATCATGAGTTCTGACTAGTAAACATACATTTTTGACAAAGGCATCCGTTGTCCCCCTCCAGTGGGGCAACTCTGGGCTTACTCGCACCACAGAAGGTCCACTCTCCACATTCTTACTACTCAACACACTTCAACAAAATGTTAACGTTAGGCTTTCCTTAAATTAAAAATAAATTAGACCTAAGCTACACACACTACAATGGATGGTGTCTTAAACAGCGCTTCATAATTGCACGACATGCAACTTGGTGACGGGTACAGTAAGTGAAACGCCTGACACAAATAAAAGACCATGGTTTATACAATGGCCTGCAGGTCCCCGTGGAATCACACAATACATTTATAATGTAGGGATACCTGAACAAACATTTTAAATAGCTCCACTCAAAACACGCCATAGTGCATTTGTTTTCATTCGTGCAGAAGATATGACAGTTTGCTTCAATTGACTTGCATCAACTGATAAATGGATGGCACAGTAATCTTGGGCTGGAAATCTCAATACATTAGCTGTGTAAGGTGGGGACTTACTCAACATCACTCTGACTGCAAAACAGCAAATACAATCCTTAAAGAAGAAATCTGCCTCTATTTGAATATGGAATCACTGCTGATGGTCAATGTAGTCAATAGAAACAATGCAATTCTCACTGTGTATTATATTGATTCATAAAGCCTTACCGACAGACAGTGACTTTATATGCGTGTGCGTTGCATTTAAAGCATCAGCGGAGACTAGCAATCCATGCTAAATTAGCCTGTAATCTTTCTGTAAACACAGAACAGCTGGTGTTTTTTCCCCCCCACAAGTTAACCTTATTGCAGATGGATATACATTTAGATAAGGTTGAATGTCAGTGAAGTGCTCTTTTAATATTGCTTTATGGCTGGTGGTGGGAATGATTTGAAAACACATAAGCTAATCATTAGTTAATACTTGGAAGTAGCTTTGATAAACCTATTTGTAAGCCAAGCGTGACTGAGCTCTTTTGATGTTGCAATGCCTTGTTGATATTATGAGACAAGGTTTTGCTGTAGTAATGCTCTAAAGAATGTGTTTTGCGTAATCAGGTCTATTAATACAGACAGGTTAGTGTATCAGCAACTAACTTCATAGACAGATAACCGACACTAACGGCAAAAAAGTGCTTTCAATGTGAAACGAGTGTTTTGCATTAAAAAGGCCCAGCACTCATTCCTTCTTGCTGGAGCCCAGCTTTTTGAAAAGCTTCCTCCCTTTTGAGAAGAAGCTCTTCTTCTTCTTTCCTGCTGGGGTGCAGTCTAATTGTGTTGGGCTTCCTGCAACGTCACCACCATGAGGTGGTGGAGAACTGCACACCTGTGTTGTGGACGCCGGGACTGGTGTCGCCTCGGATATGGGCTCCACGGACGACGAGGCGAGTATGGGGTGCAGATCTTGGCTGCGGTCAGTCTGGTCTTTGGAAGAAGGTTTTGCTGCCGGGGCGTGCAGATTCTCTTGAGGTTCCAGCGTTGAGGGTCCAGGACATTGCTGCTCCACAGAAGCAATCAAGTCCACCTTCAGGCAGAAATTGAACGAATGAACAGAGTGAATCATCTCCGATGCATTAAGAGTCAGACACTATACTCACTAAACCTAGTTTAACAAAACACAGACAACGTTAACAGATTTCATCCAGTCTTCACATGGACCTCTGTAGTAACTAATTTGTTTATGTCAGAGGGTCACACAAAGACTTAAGGGCGAAAAGGGAAGAGAGACACAGTATCTAGCAATTCAGATATGTCAGCATTTGTCCAGCTGAACTAATGAACTCTAACGAAGACATTGGGCATGGAAGGGATGCTTTCTATGAACGGTGTTATCTAGTACTAAGGTTAAGGACTGAGGGAGGGACATTCTAACAGAGGGTAGACACGTGGCACTGAACAGGGTGTTCACACTTACAATCAAGTCTCAAAGTGTACAGTTCGTTTCTGCTTCTGCCAAAGGCCATGCAGGAAACAAGAGAGACAAGCGAGAGAAATGCAATGGGGTGAAATCATTGCAACACTGAAAAAATGACATGCAACAGAACCCACTGAACATACATACACGCTGAAAGAAACTTTGAAGAGACTGCACAATGTTTGTGTGTAAAGTGTCCGGCGAAAAGAGGAATGAAACTTTAAAGAAACATTATGATGTCTGATGAAAATGACTGAGCAAAGACTTCTATTACTACAAATCATGGATGTGCATTACTCATGGAATAAAGCAAAAATAAAATCTCAAGACTGAAAATGTAATGATGATGTTTTAGGTATAATCTGGAAGATGCTTCTAAACTTGTATTCTATTGCTAGTTTGATCACTTCACTCTTAAAATAACAAATTAATGAAAATAGCCGATCTACAAGCTCACAACACGTCGCAGACTAGTGCGACGTGTTGTGGTGCGCATTGTCGGTGCGCAGTCACAGAAGGCTTCTATGGAATCCAAATGACTGAAATCAGTCGTGGCGAATGAGAACTGGAATCCATGATTACAGCACACAGACTGTCCAGCTACCTGCAGCTCTTTCTTGGGTTCCGGTGCGGGCTGGACTGGAGGAGGCCCTGACGACGGAGCCTCCTCTGGCATGGCCTGCAGGAAGTTGGACGGTGCAAGGCCCTTGTGTCCATTCAGGTCTCCCTGGTAACAAGAATGCAACACAATAGATTCAGGCTCTTTGCCTCATCTGGAGGGCAGTAATCATTATGGTATTTCAAAGCCTATACTCACGTAAAAGAAACCATCATCGTCCATGTCGCCAAGTACATTGATGATGTCTCCCGCGCTGAAGGTAAGTTCAGCCTGAACGGGACATGAAACAGTAGGACCATAAGACGTCATTAAGTAACATGCACCTAAATACTCATTTATGTTTCTTTTTGCATGATGACATGACTTTTGGTGAGCGACCATTAGGCATGTAATAATATATCGTATATCGATTTAAATCGATATGAATCCCGACGATATGAATCGATTTTATTTTTTTAGGGGGGCTCGTGAATTATGGTGTGTGAGATATGTAGAAAGATGGCGATTTACAATTCAAGGACTGACTGGCTTCATCTTACGTCCATATCAGACCCGGAGAACGCTTTGTCCATATTCTTTTACAGTCTATGGTCTGTGCCCATACAGGTAATGGTCGTTGATGCTCATTAATACATCGATGCCATCAAAGAAAGCTGTTAACTCAAGCTAGGTTCTAAACAAGAAAGCATGTTTACAGTTGTTACAGAAAGTAAGTAATTTTACATTAAAAGTAATGCTACGTTTGCAATGTAGTTAAAGAAAAAGCTTTAGTCATTTGTCTGTAAAATAATGTTGTGTAAGAAATATCGTGAAAAATCACATCGTGAACCCCATATCATGATACGTATCGTTGAGTGTATCGTTACGTGCCTAGCGACCATTGTGCGAAGAAGCATACATTAGTCTTAAAATGTCTCTCCATGAGTGAAAGACAAATCTGTACTGTGAGTGACAGGTTATTTCCAGCACAATGTGCAATTCTGACCTCTATGTCTGTGTTGGGGGAGCTCTCCCGAGGATCGTAATCGAATATGGCCACCATTCTGCGGGCTCTTGAGGGCAGGTTCCCCACACTAGCAGCAGCAGCAGCAGCAGCAGCAGTTCGGCTGGGATCTGTCAGTTGAAACAGAGCAGCACATACAGTCACATACAGGGATTCTGGGGAACACAAGACCCACGGTGATCCAATCAGCATGTCAGCATGCATGTCATAATCCACTCAGCATCATGCCATGCCGAGGTAATGTCACAGCAGTGCACTAAAAACACATGGAGGAAAGAAAGCATGTCATGGAATAAAATCAAGGCAGAATAAGTGTATTTATTTCTAAAAAGAGGATAGTGTTACGGGTGCAACCGCTCCTTTTTTGTTTTAATACAGTAGCAAAAATAGCAGATCTACAAGCTCACATTGTGTGCACATAGATCGGCTATTCTCGCTATTTTGCATGACACCATTGTACAACAAAGTAGAAAATAGGGTGGTTAATAAATAAAGTGGTTAGTCGATTTCTTGAAAGAAAAAACTTGCTCTAATTTGATGAATAGAAAAAGTAATGGATGGAATAATTGCTAAGAATATAATAGTTGCAGCCCTAAAATACATTAATTTCATATGATCGTGTTAGGGTTAATTAGCTCCAATAAAACGATGGCACACTATAAAGAGACAAAAGCATTTACAGTGCATCAATGCTTCTATAAATATACATTTAATGTATGACCATTTTAAACTTTCAAGCACTTTAACTTTTTGACATTATTTACTATTCTGCCCATATGGGGTTAAAACTTGGATGCGGCTGAGTCGGCTCTACCGGACTTCGCAACGCTCGACACGGCAACTCGTGGCCCTTTAGGGCCGCTCGGTGGTGTCTCCCATGGCTCAAGTTCGGTAGAGACGACGCCCCTCTGTCATTGTCTATGGGGAGGATTTCAGTGTCATATGGTATGTACGGATTGTGGGGTTTTCTAGGCGTGTACGTATGTACGGAATTGAAATTCTGTGCTATTTCGCCGTGTTCATGGGTGAGACTGGGTAGAGACTAGATTGGAAACACAGAGAAAAGGCAAGAACTCTTCTGCTTAGTAGAGCAGTGTCACTCTCAAAGTGAGGTCCAAGGACCCTCTGGGTTCCTTGAGGGGGTTCCAAATAGACCCTTACAGGTCTGTAACGCTGCAGAGAGGTCCTTGGAATTAAAAGGTTTGAGAACCACTGGAGTAGAGGCATGCGCTGGTGACACAGTCATCTGATCATGCTGGAGAAAAGGAAGGCGAGGCAGGGGGTGGGGTGGTGTACAAACCTTGACTGGAGTCTATGCCCTCATCCCAGAGTGCAGCAGACTCCACTGGAAGAGATGGGGGTGTGGGGAGAGCGAGCAGGTTAAAGAACTTGATCACGTTTCACTCTAGGCATTCACACAATTCCAAGGCATGAGCAGATACTATCACTGAACCAAAATGTGACCTTGAAACCAAACCAAAATATGCCTCAAGTTACTCGTCAATAAAAAAACAAAAACAAAACAGACAAAGGCACAGATGGAGTAGACCAGAGGGGATACTCTACTATCAATAAAAGATGCTCTGAATTAGTTATGGCACGTGTCCACAAAAAGAACAATGTCCCCGTGTTCTAAATGGACACGTGAGCTGCCTGTCAGCTGTCACTTCAACTCACTACAGCTTTATTTATAGAGCACCTAAGTCTGATGTCAATATAGCTAGAGGTTCGTTTATTTTTGTATTTGTATTATAATCCCCATAGGAGGATCTTAGATCGCCTCATATAAGAACTGTGTTTGAAAAATAAACAAATCACCCTGGCGGTTTCACTCATATGGATATGAAGAATCAACTGACTGCTGCCGAATTAGTTACATTTTTGCTAGAAACAGACTATCAAATGAGTGACTGACTGTCGTAAACAATACAGAGACACCTCCCCGACAATATCGCAGAGACAGTTTGTTTATTTTTGGACAATATAACAAAAAGATAAAAAGCTTATGGGTTTATCCCATAGACTGTGTTTATCGACATCAGGCGTGTTTCTTCCTCAAAGATTGTTCTATAGGTTCAACTTGAGGATTATTCATTTATAGCATTAAGACAATCTAAATACTACTACTAAATATGTTTTGTAAAATTGGTGATGATTTAAATCAATTTAATAAAAAAATATATAGATGTGTGTGTGTGTGTGTGTGTGTGTGTGTGTGTGTGTGTGTGTGTGTGTGTGTGTGTGTGTGCGCGCGTGTGAGCTTCCATAATCACACCAATCCTTACTCATATTCCATCATATTCAATGGGTTTGGAGAGAAATAATGAAACAATAATAATATTTTTCGTTCATTTGTCTGGAAAGAAAATTTGTGTTTAAAAAAAAACGTGAGAAATCGTTTTGTGAACATAATATCGTGCTTCCAATCGTATCGTGAGTTGAGAGAATCGTTATATGCCTAAAAACTGAATATCGGTATGAATCGACATGAAGCCCCTGACCAGACAGACTGGTCAAGGGAAAGCTAAACTGATCTACCTCATGAAAAATATGCAATATCGTAGTCGGTCTGTATGTGGGACTAACATTTCTGAGATTCACCATCTTTAGCCAATGCTTGCAATTGATTCAGAATAATGAATAACCCCTAGTTTGACACGTCACATGCTACATAAAGCATAATTAAATAGTTGCCATATATAGGTTTTTAATGGTCCCCCAACTTTCAACCCCTGAATTTACCATGATCCACACATTTTCACAACCATTTTTAATATGTTATTTGGATGACCCTAAGGATCATAAAAACGATTACTATTGCAATTTCTTTTGGGTCAAACCTTAGATTGACTAGCCTATATAAGCCTTACAGAATATAAGGCCTTTTTATATTTGGGTCGGCTTAACATACAGAAGCCGTTTCATTTTGTTGCTTGACTAGTGAACCTTAAATCCCCTCTGGTCATTGAGTGAGAGGCAGCAACGGAAAGAGTGAAAGTGCCAAAGTGACAGAAAGAGAGAGAGAGAGAGAGAGAGAGAGAGAGAAGCACACAGTAAAGGAGTGAGGGCTGACATGCGGCAGTCAGCAGCGAGACACACCTTTCTTGGATCGTCTCGGTTTCGGTGGTGGAACGGGGCGGCGCGGAAGCTGTGCGTGTGTGCGAGTGCCTTGATGGGGGGGGTTTTAGAAAGGGAAAACCAAATTTGAAACCAAAAAAGGAACACAAGAGAGATGCAACATTGAGAGAAGCAGACAGGACAAAGAGACAGAATGATATAGGCCAGTGAAGGGGCAATTCAAACGACGACAACCAATGAGCAGCCAACAACGGTAGTGAAGACCAAGCGGAAGTGAAAAAGTCGAACCATCTGCAGAAATACTTAAGAGAGGAAGCAGGAAATAGAAGCATAGCATCAGCTTTATCTGCTGTGTGGAGGCATTGCTCTAAAGCCCCAACCACTTACCCCACAGGCTAACACTTTGTATACTGCTTGCCTTTAACACTTCATGACAACACAGTGTGCTCCACAAATGATGGTTCTGATTCCCGCAATAGGAACTCAAGTGAAAGCAAGAGATACTGGGAAAATATGCGACGCATCACTGAATGGTAACATGTTTGTGCAGTTCAACTATGTCCGTTCAACGAAAATACAGTATAATGTGAGGACTTGTTTCTCTGTGCTTCCTGCTGAAGACAAACGGATCAAAGCATTTTATTTAAAAGCACTCTCTTTAGAGTAGTAACTTTCACTGTTTTAGCTCCTGAGGATTTCCTCCAACACAATCCAAATAAAAACAGTTGAGCTTCAAGTCACAGCTGAGCAATTTAGAGACTACGGCAAAAAAGGGAACTGAGAACTGCCATTTCTGCTGCCATTTTCACTTGCCACTTAAACATGAACATTGTTCTTGTGAACAAAAACAAACCACCAGTAGAAAGAAATATCCAGATTGATAATAGAAATCTTGAATTGTGTCTGAAAGTTTAACCCATTTAGAACTGAGACAAGATTCTACAAATGTCTTCTAAAACAGTATTCTTAAAATCTTATGTTTCTACATCAGTGGTTCTCAAACTATTTCATGTCAAGGACCCCCAGAATGATATGAATTTGGCCACCGACCACCATCTGAAAATATGTTTTTCCAGGGACAACACCAGAAGCAAATATTTGAGTTAAAAACGTTCGGTGTGAAAGAATATATATTCAATTTTCACACATTTTCAAAAAAAATTCACAATCGCCGCAACAGCTAAAGTCTACAATAACGCTTAAAGCGGTCAAAAGCGGTTTTAAACAGAAGTGCACATGAACATTTGGTGGACAAAATGACAAACTAAAGTGTTTTCCATACCTATTTTCTCCATGGAGGCATCCGTGGACAAGAAGCCCTGCTGGAGCAGCTGTTGTCGGGTCTCCTCGTCCTCCACCTGGATCTCGGACACCATGTTACACGGCACGTACCCCATGTGGCCGCTGCTCTCGCCTTGGTAGAACCCGTCCGCGTCTTTATCTCCGTAGACCTGCAGGGGCAGGAGAACCACAGTCCATTGGAATAAAGCTAAATTAAATGTTGTTTTAGGCCCGACCAAGCTGAAGAAATCGTGACATTTCTTTCTGAGACCATTCATGTTTCCGGAAGATGTTTCTAAACTTGTGTTCTATTGCTAGTTTGATCACTTCAAATAGTCTTTCATCTTAAAATAACGAATGACTGAAAATGGCAGATCTACAAGCTCCCAACATGTCACGCTGGGACGTGTTGTGAGCTTGTGAATCTGCTATTTTCGGTGCGCAGAAACACACTGGCTTCTATGGAATCCAAATGATTGAAATGGAATCCATGCCATTGGCTCTTTTCCACTATGAGAACTAAGTGAACCGCATCGTGCCGCAAAATGTCTTTTCACAGGTTTCCATACGCCACTGTTGGGTTTCAGATAAGGTTCTCAGAATCTAATTTGAGCCCTGCTAAGAAGGTACGGTAGTACTAACCATGAGTTCGTAATTCGTATACAGTACAAAATCTTTCTAAAATATCGGTTGTTTTAGAATTTTTTTAACAACATTGTATAACATAATATTGACAAAAAAATAACTGCGCAATGATATTTAGTGCGTTGTGAGCTTGTATGTAGATGTGACATCTGGCGTTGGCGATTGTTCCCTCTAGAATAGGGATGCTGGGGTCCAATTTTCTGCTAAGGACGACATTGGACAAGTCTTATTAAAAGTCACAGATCGCCTAGAACGACATTGGACGAGTTCTTAGTTTATAATGCTGACGTCATTGAATATTTTCCCTCCGTCCACTGTATCTTTAGCGACAATCGTTTTTCTCTGAATTGAAGCTCATATTGAGGTGATCATACAGAACATTGCGGTACTGTAACAGCGCTTCTGATGAAGGCCAAAGTATATCTAGCGAGTGCCCCGGAAATGATTGATCGTTACTTCCGGCTTGACCTTAAATCTGGCAGGGTTAATAAGAGTTAATATGACATAAGCTATACTCTAATACAGACACAATATGAAAACATAATGCAGAGCCATCTTACTTTGATGATCTGTCCTTCTCTGAAGGGTAGCTCTTCCTCAGCAGCATCGGGGTTGGGTGACATGGAGGACGGGTCGTATGGGAAGAGGGCCACGAAGATACGGACCTCACTGTTGCCTGTGGTCTGCGCCGACTCAATACCCCCTGCATAGACACAGTTTAAACACGTTTGACTCAATACCCCCTGCATAGACACAGTTTAAACATGTTTGACTCAATACAGCCTGCATAGACACAGTTTAAACATGTTTGACTCAATACCCCCTGCATAGACACAGTTTAAACACGTTTGACTCAATACCCCCTGCATAGACACAGTTTAAACACGTTTGACTCAAAACCCCCTGCATAGACACAGTTTAAACACGTTTGACTCAAAACCCCCTGCATAGACACAGTTTAAACACGTTTGACTCAAAACCCCCTGCATAGACACAGTTTAAACACGTTTGACTCAAAACCCCCTGCATAGACACAGTTTAAACGTTTATACTCCAGATTATTATAGTTTCAGCTTGGTGAAGCTGAAAACTGAATTACAATTTAAGTCTACATAAACTGCACTTGGACATCTTGTACAGGCTATTTTGTGTGATGGGAATAAGGTCAAATGTTGATGAATAACCTTGCCAGACCATGTGAGTGTGAACTCTGATGGCTTTGTCATTTCAAGGACCCACGGTTCGGTATGCATTGGGCAATCGACAGATTCGACACCCATAACCATGACACGTGTACACATGGAACCAAAACCCATTTGGTTCCATTTGTACACTCTCAGAGTTGGCCTCTCAGAACATGGCCCAACATTTCTGGCACTAGCAGAAATCAGTTGGAAAACACAGTGAATCAGCTCGTAGAACTGAATGTCCTGAGTCCAAAGACAAACATTTTTGCCCACGATGCCGCCAAGTGGTGGTCTGACAAGAGGTAGAGGCCATTTAAATTGGCTTTAATTGAAAGCATATCATGATTTAAGTAATAATAACAAACAATAGCCTGCCATACATTTATCCTTGGCCACTGTTTTTAGCATGGACATGTTGAGGCTAAAAGTGACCAGAGGGCACTATATGCTTTTAGCCTACGGCAGTGGTTTTCCACCAGTGGTCCTTGAGGGGGTTCCAGGTGGTCCCCAGCTAAATGATGAAGAGTTGGTAACCAAATGGACCCTTATAGATCTTTAACTCTTGAGAGCGTAAAATGAAACCAAATGGACCACTGGATACACCGGGTCCATTTGGTTTAATTTTACGCTCTCAAGAGTTAGAATTATTATTTTGATTAACGTTTGCCTGTTATCTCTTCTAATGGTACCACGTCAATACAGCACGGAAATGTGAACAAAATCTTATCCAAAGACAACAAAACATTCAACGTTTTGGGGTCTG
Source organism: Protomyctophum bolini (assembly GCF_963924005.1). Taxonomy (NCBI): domain Eukaryota; kingdom Metazoa; phylum Chordata; class Actinopteri; order Myctophiformes; family Myctophidae; genus Protomyctophum; species Protomyctophum bolini. Next base: position 24,077,070 of record NC_137874.1, on the reverse strand, counting down.
AGAGGCTAAATCTCTTCAAATGGTGGTCCGTGGCTCAATTAAATGCCGAACGAATAATGGGCCTTGATAGCATTGAGCGTTGAAAACCACTGGCCTACGGTGTTACAGCACGGTGTGATAAGAGTGAGTGAACTGGCCTACGGTGTTACAGTACGGTGTGATAAGAGTGAGTGAACTGGCCTACGGTGTTACAGCACGGTGTGATAAGAGTGAGTGAACTGGCCTACGGTGTTACAGTACGGTGTGATAAGAGTGAGTGAACTGGCCTACGGTGTTACAGCACGGTGTGATAAGAGTGAGTGAACTGGCCTACGGTGTTACAGTACGGTGTGATAAGAGTGAGTGAACTGGCCTACGGTGATACAGTACGGTGTGATAAGAGTGAGTGAACGTGAAGCGCTGTAGCCAGATTTTAAGCCGTGCCAAAGAGACATCTTCCCCCTATCTCGTTAGAGAGGATCAGCCCATCTGTGGCAAGAGTCAGGGTCACAGAGATCGCTCACTTTCACATCCTCTGACTGACTGACAGTATCTCTCTGGTAGATACTGTTGTAGGAGGACGCTGACTTCTCTCCCCGCTACCCTTCCCTTATCGGCACACACGTGCAAGAGCTCGCAAGTGTGGTCAACCGTGCCTTTGCACACAAAACCAAAATAAAAGGGGAAGGTTCACTTGATCAAGCTGCAATCTATTTTAGCAATGAGAGGAGGAGGAGGAGAAGAGAGAAAGACCGAAGGGAGAGAGATGTCAGAGACCGTGTTGATATTGGCAGCACATTTTTATTTTAGTTTTAGTCATTTGGAATAAAACTTCATTTAGTTTTAGTCACATTTTAGTCAACTGGAATGTTTTAGTCGACTAAACCTACAGGTGATTTAGTCGACTAAGATGTATTTTGGCGGGCCTTGATGCTTGATGGCTCACAACGTGACGTGCTGCAATACGTTATGAGCTTGTAGATTTTCAGCATGCAACCAAGTGTAAAATGACTTGTCTACTGGATGTCTTGTCCACTAGTCCCTCGCTAACATTTTAGTCTAGTTCAAATGTGTTGACGAAATTGTCAATTATATTTAGTCTATAGTTTTAGTCATACCTTAGTTTTTATTTCAACTTTTCGTCAGTGAAAAAACGTAGTCGACGAACATTTGTCGTCATAGTATTAGTGGTGGAAATCAACACTGGTCAGAGATGGACTTGTACTTCTGCACGGGAGGAGGGTGTCATCACCGACTAATCTAGGTTACTATTTTCATGGCTGACACTTCCTCCCATCTCATGTCATGACAAGCCACTTTGAGTTAAGCCGGTTCTCAGATTAGTTACTCTCTCTCTCTCTCTCTCTCTCTCTCTCTCCCTCTCTCTCCCCCTCTCTCTCTCTCTCTCCCCCTCTCTCTCTCTCTCTCTCTCTCTCTCTCTCTCTCGTGTTAATCTTTCCAAGTATACAGTTCTGTGGGGGGAGGGAGAGCTTCACCAACAGAAGGCATTATGTCACACGCATCTCTACTACATTTATCAGAGAGAGATGGATAGTAAAACTAGAGAAAGTGCCCACCTGGTCTCCACCAGGATAGGAGCGTTTTTTGAAAAATGTCAAGCGCCTTTTCTTCCTCAGCCTAGTTGGAATATGTATGCACAGTTTCACTTTTTTTTTGCAGCATTTTATACAAAACGGGCCACTCCTGAAAATTTGGAAGTCAATCTTAGCCAATCAGGATGGAATATGACAAATCAAACAGACCCGTCTTGTTCAGTAATTAAAAAATAAGTTTTACATAAGTTGGCCTCCTGGTGGTGCTATAAAGGACAGATGTGAAAAATGCAGGGCAAAGGTTTTTCCCTGGCATCTAGGGAGTGTGCATACAAAGTTTTACACAGATCAGTGCAGTTATAGGTAAAAACACAAATAGGCCAGTTATAGCGCCACCATGAGGCTGATTTTAAAATGTTCAAGTGGCATTTCTTCCTTGGCCTAGTGTGAATGTGCGTGCAAAAGTTCACGGAAATCACACGATATGTTCTAGATATGCGGCATTGGGGCAGAGGTTCAGCTCTGGCATCCAGGGAGAGTGTGTGAAGAGTTTGGCTGCGAGCAAGCCAACGGTGCCTAATCTGTCCATTAGGCTGTCCCTGGCCTAATGGTTAAGGTGCATACCTAAATGGCTCTAATGGAGCCTGAGAGAGTCGTGGGTTTGACTCCTGAGGCCAGCAACGACCTTTGCTGTGTGCCACTCCATCTCTCTCTCCTCTCGTCTGTCATACTGTGTACTATCAATAAAAGGCAGAAATGCCCCAAAAATCTCTTTATAAAAAAAATATATATATGCATTTGCACAGTGTTTGGAGATTGGCAGCTCTCATTGCTGTTTCACTAAGAAATTTAAATGAGAGATACCCTTTCGAGTCATTTTCACGGTCAACTTTGGCAGCCCAGGTCTCTTGAATGGTTAGTCATTCTGTTGAATCAAACCACATTGTAATGCTGCATTCACACGGGCAGATGCAAAAAACTAAAGATGCAAAGCTACACAGTGTATTTGTAGCTTTTGCAGCAGCTACAAACGTCGGATGCATCTTTGTATCGTCATGTCGCTGGCTTCCATTGACAATGAATGGTAGACTGTAGCTTTGCATCTGCCCATGTGCACACAGCATAACACTCTGATATTATCGGTTAACATGTTGATGCAGAGCGGTGTAAGTTGTCTGGGAAGTAGCTTTGTTGACTGGAATGGAGGCAAAACAGGGTGCAGATTTCTTAAAAAAGGCATCTCATGGTGTCCATGTTTGTTGATATTTCTTCACATATCCGTGTGGAACTCCATCATTTGGTAGAGTGACGTCACGTTTGATGAAGCAAGATTCGAGGCAGCTCGGTGGGCTTAAGAGCTGATTACACAGAATGAGGGGCATTAGATTAAGAGAGATGTCACACTGAATTGAGCGAGGGAAAGCATGTCTGATTCTGAGCTGAGGTTGATCCAGCAATATGCAATGGATGAAACTCTGGATCCTGATATAGCATATCCCTGTCTCATCCTGCAAGTATCAACATAAAAAATCTCCCAGACAACAAGAGAAATTCTCATCAGCCCTATATTTGAGCTTTCGAATCAATTTACGCCCATGTCCAAGCGGGATTTCATCAAGCAATTGCATATAGCCAATGCTAGCGTACATTTGGTCTGAGCTTTGAAAAATCTCATGGCTGAAACCGACCGTTAAAAACACCACAAGAAACCAATACGACAAAACAACGTATAGAAAGCCAATAAGAAAGAGTTTCCCCCGCCTGCCTCGCTGCCTGTCACGTTTACGTCCGACCACAGGCATGCACACACACACGCACGCACGTCGCACGCACCTACTTGCAAGCCCAACTTTTTTGCACACTGGAAACAGTATAGTCTTAGACAGTGGGTTTACCATTCTTACCACATTCCTACCACATGAATGACACTCACATCGTCATGAATGGAATACATTTTGTTCAAGTTACAGAACAATAAAGCAATCATGGATTTCCCATGAGTCACGTGCGGGCTGTGGTGAGAATGAGAAAAAGCCTGGCAAGGTAGTCATAATCTGAACGCTTATGGAGTGATTGATGAATGAATGCATCAACATATGTAGATGAAGGCTGGTGTGTGCTGAGAAGGTTTTATCTCCGATCTCCCGGTGGCCCAAATAAATCCACAAGGTGAAGATCACTTACGCTGGGCACAGGTTTTGAGATAACCTCGCGTCACCACCTTTCCACAGGCTTTCCACCTCGGAGGAAAGGAAAGGAAGTTCCACATTGAGGGTTCCGGCCTGATGACTACAAAACAATGACTTACAACTACAGGCTAGGTTTGCACATAACCTAGCCTGTACATAACTCCAGAGGACCTCACTGTCCATGAAAAGATTACAGCGGAGCCCCCCGGTCCCAACTCCCGAAAACTCTCTCGCATAAGCGCTCGTATAGCCTAGGTCTGATCCAGATATGCAATCTTATCTGAATGACTGTGCCAAAAATGCTCCACGACAGCATAATTGGAGCAAATATGGTGCAGTGTGTACAAGCCATAAGCCATAACTAAACTAAACAGACAGGAGGTCGAGCTCAACAAGACATTTGAGGAGTTCCAAAATCTCTCTGTCACAGCAGACATCTGGATTGTGTACAATAAGTTAACCGCACGTTGGAAAAATAAATCCACACAACAAGCAACATAGGAAAGCAGAGCTGTCAGGCAGGACTTTGAAAACAAGGACTCAGGATGAAGTGACTTTGACAAACATTGGGGATGTACTGCTGAATGGTGCTGCTGATGTTGACGGCATGATTTCTTTACCCCCCACAGAGATGTGCATCACACACACACACACACACACACACACACACACACACACACACACACACACACACACACACACACACACACACACACACACACACACACACACACACACACACACACACACACACACACACACACACACACACACACACACACACCCTCATCTCATCATGTACAGATGTAGTTGCTGGCAACACCTTGAATGTGCCAGGGTTGTGGAACAATAGCAGCCAACGTTATTTCAAAGAAGCTGCTACTACTGCTAGTACCTTGCACAACTAGGTCGAAAGAGTTGTATGATGGCCTGGCTCGAATTCCTATAGTATACCTTTGGTGGAGTTGAACACCATCGGTGAAAGGGAATATCAAATTTCTCAGAGAGAGTACTGTACTGTACTGTACTGTACTCTGCCAACCTGGGTAGAGCAACAGACTGACCCCATACTTCCTTCTATGCATGAGGAGTCCAAGCCGCTTATTTTTTCCCCTGACAGGGGGGAGTTTGGAGTTTGTTGGACGTAGCGCGTGGAAGGAACACGATATTTCAACCAGTTCCTTTCCCCTCCATCAGGTGCCCCGGCTAGTTTAGAGACCAGGATTAATGCATGTTTTTTGTGAGAGTACCTACCCTATGGGACATGGGGAGAATATGCCCAGCCCAGCGTGTGCACGCACGCACACACAGAAGGCACACACACACACACACACACACACACACACGCACACCCACACACACACACACACACACACACACACACACACACACACACACACACACACAGTCTCTGACCTTTGAGTTGCCTGGCTGATGAGGAGGAAGTGAACTCTGATTGGCCTCTCTGCGCTGCCTCTGGGATTCTGCTGGACTCCTGCTCAAAACACACGTTAGAAGCAAATCATTAGACATGCGTATATCTCAGGCAGAAACATAACCTTGCACATGAACTGAAGACACCTGGGGTTTTGAGAAAACTCACAGTCCTGCTCCCTTTCATGACGACGAGCGGCCCAGAAGAGAATTTCCCATTCATTTTTCTCAGACGTTTAAAAAAATGGAAGGACAAAGCCAACTCGGATGGTGACAAATCATGGCAATAAACACACATTTTTGGGCCGAACAAATAAGTAGAAAGAAGAAAAACCACAAAAAATTATTGGAAGTTCTCTACTGGGCCGCTCGTCGGGGTGGGACTGCAACGCTCTATAGCAATCACAGACCTTTTTTTGTACTTTAAAAGGGACAATACCAACTTATATATAATGAAAATTAAAGACAACAAACCCCAGGTTTCCCCATCAGTCCATGGTAAGAATCTAGCCGCCATATACTTTTACTTTCATCACGGTGAGCACAGAAAAGGAATAAGGTACTGCGTCTCCACTGAAAGAGACTAGGCAATGTGGACAGGATGAAGAGAGGGTCTGGATGTGTCTCAACTAGCACAAAGGGATTCAAAGTGGTATGGGAAAATGAGTGACAAAAACACTTAATGGACATCGGGAGAGAGAGGAATGAGAGATCAGAGGATCAACAGTGAACTAAACACGGCCACGTGGGAAAGATGAACTGGCTTAAACCTTTTGCATCGCCCTCTGTAGTGCACACAGACACCTCGTAGTGCACACAAACACCTCTGTTGTGCACACAGACACCTCTGTAGTGCACACAGACACCTATGGGTGACAACAGCCCTCTGTAGTGCACACAGACACCTCTGTAGTGCACACAGACACCTATGTAGTGCACACAGACACCTCTGTAGTGCACACAGACACCTCTGTAGTGCACACAGACACCTCTGTAGTGCACACAGACACCTATGGGTGACAACAGCCCTTTGTAGTGCACACAGACACCTCTGTAGTGCACACAGACACCTCTGTAGTGCACACAGACACCTCTGTAGTGCACACAGACACCTCTGTAGTGCACACAGACACCTATGGGTGACAACAGCCCTCTGTAGTGCACACAGACACCTCTGTAGTGCACACAAACACCTATGGGTGACAACAGGCAGAAGGTCACGGATTGACCTTCTGACCCCAGGTCTGTGTTGAAGAGCAAGAGTAAGACACTTAACAGCTCCCCACAGAGCATGTGCAGCCATCAGCTGGGTGAAGCTGAACCTGAATTTCCACTGCTCAGCGATCAGTCTTGTTGACAAATAATGGTAGTGTGAAAGGGCATGAGGTCCTACAGGCCATGCCACCTCCACAGGGCTCCCTGTCCTCACGTCGCTGTCTGCTGCTTAGATCACTGATGGATGACCCTATAAGTTGGGAGTCTCCTGACTTTGGGTTGGGACCTAACTAGTAACTATTACCTAATCCTCTAGGAATGTTATGATATCCTGAAGGACACAAAAGGTTACAGCCACTCTGCTCTAAAGGGAAGGGGTGGGGGGGGTACTGGACTGGGAGAACACACCCCACTCTGCCCTAAAGGGAAGGGGGGGGGGGGGGTACTGGACTGGGAGAACACACCCTTTGCTGCTGGCTTGCGGCTGCGAACACCTGCGGATCAGCCCTGGACCGCCGGAGGTGTGGCGGTCTAGCGTGCTCCACCGGTGCCCCTTCCACCCGGAGGTGTGGCGGTCTAGCGTGCTCCAACGGTGCCCCTTCCACCCGGAGGTGTGGCGGTCTAGCGTGCTCCACCGGTGCCCCTTCCACCCGGAGGTGTGGCGGTCTAGCGTGCTCCACCGGTGCCCCTTCCACCCACCACTCGGAGCTCATCTGGTCCATCACTACCTCCCCGGGTGGGTACTTCGACGCCGCCATCTCCTCGTTGTCGTCTGCGCCGTACTCCACGTCGATCTCGGTGTCGCGGCCGGTGGGCGATCTCACTCTCCGCACAGTCTTGCTGACGAGGTAGGGCGCTGGCTGTGGGCACTGACTCTGACTCCGGAGCATGGCCTCTCTCCTGAGGCGGTCGCCTAGACTAGATCTCTCTCTGCTCTGAGGAGGGGGAGGACAGCCGGCGGAGACCTGCCTGCTGTTGGCACCCGAGTACACGCCCAAATCCTCCCCTTCGGGATAGCCGGCGGCGTCCACTGTGTCGACATAGCGGACCCTGTGCTGGGTCTTGGGCCTAACCTGCTGCACGGGTTCAAGCCTGGAGAGGAGCTCTGTGGCAGGGGTCCTGGGATCCCTGCTGAGGTAATTGTGGTGGTGGTAGGGTTGGGGGTATGGGTATGGGTGGGGGTTGTTGGCCTGCTGTGGCTGGGGCCGGTGCCTAGGGCTATGCTGGAGGTGCTGCTCCGGGCCTCGATGGGGACCGTCTCTATGAGCGTGTCTGGGGCTGTGGTCACTGGGCCTGGGCCGGGGGGGCTGCCTGCAATAGGCCGGGGGATTCTTCTCTAAGCTGCTCTGCTCTTCCTCCATCGACTCGGGAATGCTGAACAACTGCTTGCCGTGGTGAGCATGGAGAGGCAACTTAAGGATCTTCTCGAGAAGGTCTGCGTCACTGTCAAACTTGCGGGACTACGGGGGCCGAGGGAGGCCAAGGCGAGTTGGAAAGGGGCCAGATATCGTGACGAGTGAAGAGAGAGTAAAGTAAAGACAGTGTGGTGGATGATCCAGCCGCACAAGAAAAGGAAGAGAAAATAAACAAAACAAAAAAATCAAAATGGTGCACTCAAGGAAAACAAGAAATAAAAGAGAAATAAAGGAACAAGAAAGAACGAAATGGCAATGCAAGACAAACTTAAAGAGATGAGGTCCTCCAATTGGTGCAAATGATGGTGAGAAATAACATGTACGGTCCGTGCACAGTAAGATCCTTTAATCATTAATTTAGCTCGGGATATATATATATATATATATATATATATATGTATATAATTAAAGTAGGTAGAGATTAGAGAATCACTGTTTTACCCTGCTGGCTGTGGCCGTGTAAGCCCTGTGCGGTGCCTCTGTGAAGGAGTAGTCCTCCTCCTCCTCCTCTAGGATGTCAGAGAGGTCTGAGTGGCTGTTGTCTGCATGGTAGTTACTGGGAGGCTCCACCAGTCCTCCTCCACTATTCTGCAATGCAGGACACGGCAGCACACACACTTAATCAACCTACTGTACTCATTTTGTCATGGAATTTGTAGATCAAATTATACATCATTTACAGTCTCTGAACTTGCCAGAATTCCAAGGAAAACTATTTGGTCAAAATCTTAATCCATTCAATTACATTTGAATTAGGTTATCATCGAGGCTTTCTTCCTGTATAATGGAATATAATGGCATAATGAGAAGTTAGACACTTCTCGGGCCCATTTACCATTTATTGCAATGATATTGCATTCAGTTTGGTGGTGTGACTCTGTGATATTACAGATTACCTATGCAAGCATGACACAGAATCTGAGATCACAAACCCCCCAGAGCAGAGCATAATATGCATTATATACAACCGCTGTGCATGCATAGTTGAAATAAATGTTGACTAATCATTACAAGTAGCTCTTATTTCGAAGAGGAAGAGGAAGTCTGTTTCGGGTGTAACAAAGCTGCCATGACAGTTGAATGTGAATGTTCTCCTCTGAGAACTAGCCCAAAAAGGGTTTGTGCACCCCTGGGTTATACATGAATATAACATTGAACCTTTCAATTGCATGAGATAAGATACCAGATATCATAGAACAATCCATAGAATCACATAGAATCACAGTGCAATTACAGAATCATCCATTAACATAAGAACTTAATGCCACAGGGAGGAGGCTGGGGAGGTGGAGGGAATTTGAACTCTGGACAGCTGTACAACAAACTGTGATAGCTAAGCTAGTAGAATGAATGAATAGTGAAAAGAGGTCTACCCATTTAGGCCTGAGGCCGATTCTAAAAACGCCTCTAAATCGCCTCTAAGTTTTCTGAAAATTTTCTAATATTGATATAGCAGCATCATTCTTTTTACATTTTTGAATACTGTACATATTGTACAGAACCCCAAAATGGGTTCCCCGCCTGAAGGGGTAAAGCACCAAAAGGGGTTCCCGCCCAGAATGGGTTAAATTAACTGCCTGAGTTGCACTGTGGGTGTGAGGGCATGTGTGAGGTTGCTTGTACCTGAAATATCGCAATGGTGGATTTATAGAAAAGTACAGGTGAAGATAAACCAGGTTTGTTTCAGGAGAATAAACTCACTAATGGGAGAGGGGGGGGGGGTCAATAAAACCAGAACCGACCTGTTCATTCTCGCTGTACACCGTCTCCTCCTGCTCTTGTCTCAGGAAGTCCTCGATGGACGCCAAGCGCGAGTTCTCCGTCTCCTCCTCTACCTCCGACTCTAGTGGCGAATGGCTACATGGCCGGAGGGCGTGAAAATGCAGAGGGCTCGGGGGGCCTGTGATCGGAGCTGTGATCGGCGGGCTAGGGAGGCTCACGGGGCTAAGGAGCTTGGCACTGGGGTTATCAAGGAAGTCTTGATAGGAGGGCAAAGGGCGCATAGTTCTGGGGCTTTCTGTGTTCTGGGGCTGATCTAACAGTACTGCCGTCAGTGCCGGCACCACCGCCTCCGGTGCTGGCGGTGGGTTTGGTGCCGAGATGGTAGGTGAGGTAAGATGAACCTATAAAGAAAGAGAAATGTTCAAGATGATTTATTGGACGCTAAATAAGAGACAGATTGTGATGCGTCTTATAAAAAATGTGTACGGTATTGTGGACAGCTCATTAAAAAGAAACAGTGCAAAGAAACGGTAAAAGCATGTCGATAATCATATCCTACTATAAATGCGCCACGTCTCTGGGTGCGTACGTGTGTGTGTGTGTGTGCGTCCGTGTACGGTTGTAACTTGAGAACCGTTTGACCCACCGACTTCAAATTCGACAGACGTGTTCCACACCCCCACAGGGAGTGCAGTGCCAGGTGCCCACTGCCAGGCTCTGCCAGTGGGCCCAATTGATTGTCAAGTACACTTTTCAGTTTGCAGTCTTCACAAACAAGCCCATAAACAGATCTCCATGTGGGACACCGGCTGACAGTTAAAACGGGTACTATGACAACGTATATCATTAGGTTCCCAAGTTGCATCGTTCCCATGTAGGCCGGTGGCTGACTGCGACAGGCACGTACAGGTCTACGTACAGGTCTTTTAACACGGTGTACACCAAACCTGGTGAAACCTTAAGGTTAAATTAGTACCCTAGCCTGCCAAACCCGGAACCTCCGTCCAGGGTTTATATTCTTTAATAATGTTTTTATCCGATCGAATCGTTAGCTACCGTTCGTTAGCACAACAGTCCAAGTGGAACAGTGGCCATTTTGAAGATGTGCGCGCATCCACTTGCATTGTATAGGCTGCATTCAAAACACTGTATCTCAGAAACGACATTGAGGGTCAGTTTCTGGGGAAGACAAGGTTTTTTAATGGCCTGTAGCAGGCACTGTGATACTCGCGGTCGGGTTTTCCCACCACCGACCTAGAGAACAACAACCGGTGAAGACACCGCACACAGCATTTTGTCATTGTAACATGCGAATACGGATAGTTGGCTCTTCAAAGTAAGTGTTACGTGCGATAAAACCTTGGCAATACGCTATAGAGGGATTCATTCATGCTGGCGGGAATTGGGTTTTAAGACACTGGCAAAGACCTATATATGACCCTTATTTAGCATGGCTTGTGGCCATTATTTACCAGTATATGCGTTATTATGGGACCATGCTCAGAAATGCAGGGCTATTCTAGAGGCAAGAGACAGGTTAGAGAGAGATGCTTACAACTGGAGTGACAGTGGAGGTTGCTGGCAAAGGGGAATCACATACTGCCAAGGCGGCAGCAGCTGATGGATCGGCCCACGCCTCCACGTACGAGGCAGACGAGAGAAGGGCTTCTGTGTAGCAGGGGTCAGGGACGGGGCAGTTGGCAGCAGGGGTTTGCACTGTGAGGTCAATGGCTTGTGCGTCTACTAGTGGCAGGGCGTGGGGCAGCATGGGACTTTTGGCAGCATAGTTCCCGCAGGAGGCAGACGAGGGCAGTGTGGTCACGCTGGAGGAACAGGGCAGAACTGGCACTACCGGGGAGTGGCTGGCTGGACCTGCCATGATGGCAGCCAGCTTGGTGGGCACGGCGGCCGGCAGAGAGTCACAGGACTCCCCGTGGGCGGACGTGGTGCGGACGGTGATCTCCCGGGCGGCCTGCAGCGACTGGATCTGAGACGGGCCCAGCAGAGCGCTGCCCGCTGTGGGGGACGACACTTCCAGCACCTTGGATGAGAGAGGGACAGCGACACATGTAATACATTAAGACCTGAGAGTGAGACCAGATTCCACAAACGTTTCTTTATCAGTGGTGCTCACACCGTTTCATGTCAAGGACCCCCAAAAATGTATTGGCCGCGGAACCCCCATCTGAAAATATGTTGTACCAGGGACCACTAAGATATGAATTAAAAATGTTTGCTGTGAAAGAATATATATTCGAAGATTTGCACAGGTTTTCACCTGTGCAAAAATAGCAGATCTACAAGCTCGTAGCGTGGCACTCAGTGCCGTGCTATGAGCTTGTAGATCTGCTATTTTTCAACAGCTAAAAGTATACAATAATGGTTAAAAGTGGTTAAAGGCTAATGTGACATCGATGAGTCCTCAGGTCTAAATGGGTTCAAATGATTCATACAATCATTATCACTGCTAGAGTCGTAAAATCATCATTTCAAATGGGGGTCCACAGGCTAATAAATGTGGATTTGGGGGTCCTTGCCATGAAAAGGTTTGAGAACCACTGCAATAAAGTCACAAACAAGTTGTGCAGAGTGAACACAGCTCTGTTCCTTGCCTTTCTTCTGTCCGCATATATCGTGTATCCAGTGACGCGGACCCCGTTGGAGGTCCCGGCAGCATCTATGGTGACAGGCAGCCAGCTGATGAGGGCAATCCCCGGGGAAGGACCTTGTTCCAATTGCACATCCAGAGGGGCGTCTGGGGGACCTGACACACAGCACACAGGACACATTATACATCCAGAGAGGCGTCTGGGGGACCTGACACACAGCACACAGGACACATTATACATCCAGAGGGGCGTCTGGGGGACCTGACACACAGCACACAGGACACATTATACATCCAGAGGGGCGTCTGGGGACCTGACACACAGCACACAGGACACATTATACATCCAGAGAGGCGTCTGGGGGACCTGACACACAGCACACAGGACACATTATACATCCAGAGGGGCGTCTGGGGGACCTGACACACAGCACACAGGACACATTATAGATCCAGAGGGGCGTCTGGGGACCTGACACACAGCACACAGGACACATTATACATCCAGAGGGGCGTCTGGGGACCTGACACACAGCACACAGGACACATTATACTTTATCCAGTGATAACATATTCAAAAGCACAAAAAAACCCCACTTCATCCCATATGAAGAATATACTGTATATTGACCCAGTTTGGACACCGACACATGGAATAAATCAAAAGAAAATCTCAAGACTGAAAATGTAATGATGTTTTAGGCCGACCAGCTGAAGAAATCATGACATTTCTGAGACCATTCATGTTTCTGGAAGACGCTGCTAAACTTGTATTCTATTGCTAGTTTGATCACTACAAATACTCTTTCATCTTAAAATAACTAATGACTGCCAAATAGCCAAGACAAGCTCACAACATGTCACACTGCAATGTGTTGTGAGCTTGTATATATGCTACTTTCGGTGTGCAGACACGCTTGGCTTCTATGGAATCCAAATGACTAAAATCAGTCGACGACCAGGCAGCAGCATTTGTTACTCGTCAGTTCTAGTCTTATTTGATTTGGTCTCTTTGGTATCTTCTGAGAAAGTATTAATTTTAGTAGTCCTTTTGGTGACACACCTGGTAGCTCTGTTGTTTTTACAGCCATCTATCGTCTGTCGTCTGTTAGAACTGTGATTCACAGAATTCAGTTCAAAACAAAACCATGGAAGTACCGTGCCAAAAGTATTTTGTAAAGCTACAATATAATGCAGTATGTATGTATTCAATACATTTCTGGTTCATTTTCGGGGCCTGCGTCATACATTTCTGGTTCATTTTCGGGCCCTGTGTCATATATATATATATATATATATATATATATATATATATATATATATATAAATACAATATATAAATAAAACTCTGGGGGAGCCCGAGTTCGAACAGGCAACCTTGTGGTTGCCATCCAGCCACTCTACCCCTGAGCCACCGCCGCCCGTGTGGATTGATGATGCAAATTGTAATACAATGGCTCAAAACAAGACAAGAATCAACAGTCAATCTCCACTTGCACTAGCGAAGATGTGGGATTTCCGCTAGAAAGCAAGTGTATACCGGTACATACACCTTGCTTGTGGATAATATTAACAAAAACAAAAGGACGTCTTTTCTAATCAAACCGCAGCAGGCCATGGATGTGTATACACGTTTTTAGGGCTTTTTTTATTGATATATAAAAATATATTAAAAAAGGGTTTGATGAGGGCCCAGGTAGACCCGGGCCTTAATTTTCGGGACTGTAGAGAACTCTAGTTTTCGCCAGCTGCCGGGCGCCACTGCACTAATAACTTTGGGGCAGGCCCGTCTAGAGTTTGAATGGACAGGTGGGCCTGTAGAGGACTCTAGTTTTTGCCGACTGTGGGCACGGCTGCACTAATAACTTTGGGGCAGGCCTGTCTAGAGTTTGAATGGACAGGTGGGCCTGTAGAGGACTCTAGTTTTTGCTGACTGTGGGCACGGCTGCACTAATAACTTTGGGGCAGGCCTGTCTTGAGTTTGAAATTTTAATGTACAGGTATAAGTCAAAAGGGTGAGATCGAAGAGGAAGGATGGATGGGGAAGGATCAACATATGGTACATACAGTATAACCATATATGGAGATCTAAGGATTTGCGTTTTGAGGTCAGATGTAGAGTTGCTAGCCAATATTGATGACATCAGGGAACTCCATATATGGGCTTAACTGTGACAGCAGGTTGCATTTACTATGACATCAGATGTCACGAGACCTGGGCTCCATATATGGTACCCGACACATGGGAAATGCACGATTCCATAGTTAACTGCGACCTTCGTCACAATAAACTTTTTTTTGGGGCCAAACAAATAATTAGAAAGAATAAAAACAAGACAAAAACTGTGTCTTTCTAAAAGACAAAATGTACTGTATGTGCACTTCCACCGACCTGCCGTCAGAGTGTCGAACGTGATGGCGGCGACCTTGTGCTCGCGCCGCTCCGGGGGCATCTCCCAGGGCGTGCGGTGCGGCCGCGCCTCCACTCTGATGGCGTGGCGCTGGCCCGGCGCCAGGTTACTGAGGCACAGCGAGTAGCAGCCGGGCTTCACCAGCTCGCACTGCTCCTCCTCGTTCAAGGACACCACGTGCACATAGTTGCTGTTGCTCGTCAGCCACGTCAGGCCGACGGAGGTGGCCGTGACACGCTCGATGCGCAGCTGCGTGGGCGCCACGCACACGTCGCGCCCCACCAGCATGCTGCAGCGCAACCGGTCCGAGGGCCCGCGCTCCGTCAGGCTCTGCACGGACACGCGGTACGCCTTGAGCGCCACGTCCAGCCGCTCCAGCACAGCCTTGGTCTGCGCACCGAACGGCACGTTCTGCCGCAGCTCCTGGTCCACGTACACGTTGTAGCTCAGCACGTCGCCCCAGCCCGCCGGCGCCAGCGGAGGGTCCCAGCCAATGATGATGCTCTTCGCCAGCTGCTTGATGAGCGTGAGCTTGCGCGGGTAAGGCACGGTTTCCACGCCCGCCTCCTCCTCCAAGTCCAGGTCGAGGCCGTTGGTGAGGGGTGGTGGGGGTGGGGTTGGGGGTGGGGCTGGGGCGGAGGAGGAGGTGGAGACCGAGGCCATCTCGGACGACGGGACGACGGAGGCGATCAGGCCGGACGCCAAAGACGCCTCCGTCCTCTCGGAGGAGGCGGAGGCGCCAATGTCTGTGGGAAGGTGGTGGTGGTGGTGGTGGTGATGGTGCTGCTGGTGGAGGAGGTGGTGGTGGTGGTGACTGGCACTGTGGAGGCTGCTGTCCAGCAGGGAGATGTGGGACGTGTCGCCCACCTCCGGATGGGGAGCGCTCATGACATCGTCGTCGGAAACCCGCTCGACAAAGTTGGAGGGGACCAGCCCTCTCCGGCCATCCACCAGCTCACCTGGAAAGGCCACACGTAAGAGGAAAAAGTCAAACTCAAAGTTGTACACTCAATGTCAAAAATGTGAAATTTGTTCTCCATATTTGACCCATCTCTGGGAGCGGGAGCTGCAGCCGTGCAGCACTCTGGAATCATTTGATAAGTTGATCCAACCCATTGATGCCAATGGGTCCCATTGTTATAGTCTTTGGTATGACCCAGCCAGGGATCCAATCCCGACCTCCCAGTTTCAGGGCGGACACTCTAACCATGAGGCCTAAAGGTTTATCTAAGATCAGAGTAAACTAGAGCTGTGCGTGTTGGGCACTGGCCTACTTGGAACGATGCAAGTTGGAAATGCAATGCCCCTCCCAGTTATTATGTCCGTGTCCCTTTTATGCCTGTATATGGAGTCATTATTTTGTCAGGCATGCCCAAATATGGAGCCTATACAGATGTTAGAACATTATTGTGATGTCAGAACAGGCAAGCTCCATATACGTATAGAGATCTAGGGGTGATCAGGTGTGTCAGTTGGCTAATTTGGGCCCTGTCCAGAGCCCAGGCAGAGGCTTTTGTGCTGGTTCTGGAGTGGTGGTGTGGAACGTGTGTGTAACATTTGAAGTCGGTGGGGCGAACGGTTCTCGAGTTATGTGGATTACAGACGTACATACACACGTATAGATGTGGTGCAATTATAGATAATATACTGTAGATAGCATGAACATTTACCAATATCACACAAGGACTCACAAGTTCAACAAAGTAACTATAGGACAGCAGTATGACATCTACCTTAGCATCTGTCTAAATGTCATACTATCTAAACATTCTTAGCACCTGTAAACATACAGTATATCTGACTAGTTAGTATCCGTCTAAACAGGCATTACAGACACAAAGAAAGAAGGAATACTAGGGGTTGCGGTCGGGTCGAGTCTGAAAAGTGAGTTTTCAGACAGCGGTGTAAGATTGGGGAGCGATTCTGCAGTCCTGTTGAAGGGAGAATCACACACCACAGCTTGGGAGCGAGAAGGGAGAATTGGATCAAAGTGTGTAAGGCTGAACTTGCCTTCATAGAAGCCATCGTCGTCCATGTCTCCATACACATAGATGTATTCTCCTGCAGTAAGCGGTAGCTCCACCTCTGGATTGTCATTGGGGCCATCATATGGGTTATAGCTGGAGAAGGAGAGTCATCATTATCACATGGTAATGAGCGCTTCACTTGGTGAGTATACCCAGAGACTGCGGTACATACCTGTATCTGGCAATAAAGACCTGAAGTTTGGACGCTCCTGTGTTGGCTGTGAAAGGTGCTGGGGCTACATCGATGTCCAACTCTTCTACTTCACTGGCTGTATCCACCTGAAGAACAGCCACAGGAACTTAGAACACTCACAGAGTTATAAAGGATAGAGGGCGGACTGCCCCGCCCCCCTGCTATTCATTTAGATGGAAGTTGCTCAGTGGGGTTTGAAGGACCCGGAAGAACGCTCTAAGTGCTCAATGTTAAACACCAGCTGCAGGGGGTTTCCTCGTGCTAAATGCACGGGCCCACCTGCAGTCCCATCTCTGTGAATGTGATGATTTGATTGGCTGAGCACGGAATGTGATGATGTATGATGATAAGAGCGTCCCTCACTTCACACAGGTGTGATTTGTTTTTACTTGAAAAAACAGAGGGAAAGACATAAAGTCATAAAAATTTAAAATCACACTCGTGTGAAGTGAGGGGTGCTCTTATCATCGCCAATTAAATCATCACATTTTGTGGTACAAACACACAAAGCTGTGCATACGAGAGGCTAGTGCCCCTCAAAAAAGGCAGGGAGGGAGTGAGTGGGGGGGGGGGGGGGGGAGAGAGCCTATTTCACCCATGCAATAAACCGGGCCCTACAGTATGCGTATATATATATAATATATATACACTGTATACACACACACACACACACACACACACACACACACACACACACACACACACACACACACACAACTTCCTGTACGTTTTTCTGAAGAACTACAATGAAACATAAAACAAGCTGTTCCACTCGCTATACGAAAATTGTATAAATCATAACAATAAGAAAGAGTATTTTACAATAAAGAAAGTATAGCTCCAGTGGGGGGAAAAAACCTTTTAGGGATAATCACTTACAACTACAACCTAATCCACAGGAGCCAGTGGATTATCTCACTAAATATCAGCTTTATAGAAGAGTAGGCAGACTGGTGAGCTAAGGCCAATGGCCTGCATACAGTAGTAGGAGACCAAACTATCTCTATTTGGATACATGATGGAAACAAATCTAACGAGAATATTACTGACATTATATGAATACCTCCAATGACGTTGCTGTTATCCAGCAGAACATATATAGCTATCCTGTGTGGTGCCGTGAGAGGAAATGATGTTTTTTGCCAGGTGCGAAGCAGCCTGGCCTACATTTGCATGCACCACTACTGACGACTGTAAAGCAGACTCTAAACACAACCTAGTCATGATAGGCTGCCTCCTAGAGACCTTACCTCCTAAGCCAATGGGAATTTGAACGGCATAAAAACCCATATTCTGAACACCGCAACAGTATTGTATTTCGCTAACCAATAACAATGCAGAGGGATGTCGCTCCGAATTTGGTGACGGTGTTATCCGCGGTTTTCTCCCGGGGAGGGGAGGAGGGGAGGAGGGGAGCGGCCGCTCAGATAAGTGAACCAATAGGATCGTACTGTTACCCGCCCCTCTAGACCAGAAAGCACACAGGCTGGGCCAGGCTAACTTTTGTCAAATGACAGTATCATTTTTATGTGTTTATTAGGTAGCAAATGCGTGACAATTTCAAGATATACTATGCATTTCTTTTGTTTTTAAACGGTACCTCATGTGTGGGGCTAGACTTGTGGGGACTGAGGTGGCTGTCAGACTTGGGAGTGACCTGCGTGGGCTCTGACTTGGTGGAGGCGGTGGGCGACCTGCTGACGCTGATGGTGGGAAGTTCCCGATGCTTGGTGACGGGAGAACGCTCCGCCCTGGACAGCCCCGCGGCATGGGGCGTAGCCCCCATGCGCAGAGCGGCGGCGACATCTGGAAGGGAGACAGGAGGACAGACAGCGCATTATTCTCATTATTCCCATGTTCTGTGACTGACTGGCTGCTAACCTGAGTCAGTGAGCTGGATAGGTGGGTGGGGAGAGGGTCAATAACTGACATGCAGGAGCTGAAGGTTGAACCGGGCTGATTAAATAGTGGAGTCCAAATCCTCTGTCTCCATCTGTTGGAGTTCAAAGGTTGCGAGTATACTGCGGCAACACCGGCAATGGTAAGAAGTAAGGGGCTTAGCAAGTACCACAGCCAACAGAGGAGCAGGCCCATGCTCACCTGAACCTTCAAGCTGTGACCTTCAAGTACAGTATGTTCTAGAACAGGGGTGGGCAACTTTGACGATGGCGAGGGCCGCTATATCTACTCACAGATTCACACATTGCATATTTCTGTCATAGCAAAAATAACCAATCTGCAAGCTCAAAACGCGTTGCACTGAGACGCATTTTGAGCTTGTAGATCGGCTATTTTGGCTATATTTGAATTGAAATCCCGAATAATTTGTTGCTAGTTTTGAATTGGAATCCTTAAAAGTATAATTTTAATTTGATTTCAAATACATTTAGTTATACTTTATGAACTTAAATACAAATACATTGGACCTAAATAAAAGACAATAACATTTTAATACCAGTCATTAAGCTATAGACTGAAGTAATTAAAGCGGGTCATGTTCGCATGTTTGGAATTGTAACAGCTGAAATCAATACTATATCAGTTATTCCGATATTAACCTGCGGGGGCCACATTAAGTGAAGGTGGGAGCCGCATGTGGCCCCCGGGCCGCCAGTTGCCCATGCATGTTCTAGAAAGAGCTCACGCTCCATGAAAGTGATGGGTGTGGATTGTGTTGGGTCACCATGACACTGACCTGGAGGTGGAAGTGTTCAAGCATGGAGTGCTCTCTACTGACAGTGCCCACAACAACACAATAAAACAATGGTGTAATTTGATATAATATAGTACCGGGGGATTCCCTCCCCTCAGGGCAAGGGAGAGTGTCACCTGCCTCCAGACTCCAAAAGGCTATGTCACCCAGAGACTCCATATCCCATGAGCCACCTGAGTCTAAAAAGAGAAATGGCATACCAACTTGGGTGTTTGGTAAATTTAAGATAAGACTGGTACCATACATACATAAATTGATATAAAGAAGGTATTTGGAATTGTCATAGTTCCATATATGCGCTGTAAACATTAAAAACTATCTGTGGACGGTGTTCAGGCTTTTTTTTCATGCAGTTTTACATAGCTTGATTTTACTGTAGATATATAAATGTTATCAGAGTGACTTATGATTAAATGAATATCAAATATCTAAATATTTAATCAAGCTATTTAAAAACTGTCTGGGGCACACAAAAGCCAGAGTACACATTAAAATGACCCCAGAATAGTTTTAAAGTTAAATAAGTGCTTGACAAGGGAAGGAAATATTAAATAAATCTCTAAAAGTAGAAGCCAACAGAACTACAAAAACGTAAAACTTGTTTCAGAATCGCCCCTAAGGCCTAATGGCAATATGAGCAGATGCTGTTTGAAACTGATCTGAAAGAGGTCCATTACTTAGTTATAAACCAATTTATTAAGCCAAAATACATAAGTATTGTGGTGACAAAGTAGGTAATTAAACAAATAAAGCAATATAAAACCTTTCAGAGGTTCTTTTCCTCACACTTAACATGCTACTGCATCCAGTTGTGAGATTTGGGCCAGAACATCAATCGATGTTTAGTGATTGCACTGTTGATCCACCACATTCAGCAAATGCACTAATCCCACTACAAGGATTTATCTTGGATTTGAAGGCATCTAAAACCGCCAACGACTAATATGAAAAATATCAGACATACGGGCATGCGGAAAAAGTACTGTTTTACTTAAGTAAAAGTATCAATACTGAAATGTAGAAATACTCTGTTACAAGTAAAAGTAGTACAAAAGTATTGGTATACTTAAAGTACCAAACGTAGAAAAGTACTCATAATACAAGCTTACAATGTGTTGCGATGCGATCACGCGACGCATTGTGAGGTTGCAGATCCGACTATTTTCAAATAGCCGAAATGTATATAGGATATATAATATTTCCCTCAGAGAAGTATAGAGTAGAATAATAGAATTGGAAATACTCCAGTAAAGTAAAACTACCTCGAAATTGTACTTAAAGATGGAGTGCCACCCTAAAACATGATTTTAAGTGTACAGTATTTGTTAAAATGTTGTTTTTTATGTGGACCCCCGCACCAGTTCATTAAGTATGCCTGGTTTGCCTGGTGGGTGGCGATGGGTGGTGATCCACCTTAACTGAAGCCACACCCACAGCTGTTGTTGTATGATAAAGGGGGAGGGGATGATATTGTGATGTCACTATACCACTGTTTTTTTCATTGGCACGTTTGACTGTTTCAGCCTCCAGTAAGAAACCCTACAGTAAATACAAAGGGAAGACATCATTGCACACATGACATAACAACCACACCAAGGGGTCTAATGAAGTACTGTCACCTCATAAACACATGACATAACAACCACACCAAGGGGTCTAATGAAGTACTGTCACCTCATAAACACATGACATAACAACCACACCAAGGGCTCTAATGAAGTACTGTCACCTCATAAACACATGACATAACAACCACACCAAGGGGTCTAATGAAGTACTGTCACCTCATAAACACATGACATAACAACCACACCAAGGGGTCTAATGAAGTACTGTCACCTCATAAACACTGGAACAACTGAAACTCCATCTTTAAGTACAGCACTTGGTTACTTTACACCACTGATTACGGGGATGTGCATTTTTTCTGAACAAAAATAAAAAGGCCCAGGTGGTGTGTCATAGATATTAAAAAATATAGATGCCTCATTGGCCGCTGCAGTTCATTGGAGCGACCATATCAGTCGCTCCTCTGATATGTCTACTGCAGGTCTACCTTCCGTTCTTCCATTTTGCTTCCGCTATGCTTTGCGAGGAATCTCGGGAAAGCTTGCAAAAGCAATCCAATCCTGCATCGCCATTGCCTCTCGTTGCCTCCATGTTGCCTTCCGTTGAGATACAGACGCCCCAGAGCCGGAAGAGGCATACCTTTATACTGTATGACTGTCTATGTGGTGTGTTACCTCTTTCTGTAAGGCCCAGCCCATTGGTCAGAATAGTGAATTACCTCTTTCTGTAAGGCCCAGCCCATTGGTCAGAACAGGCAGACTGGGGTTAAGGAGCGCAGCCTCAGCCATATGATCCACCTTGGACGCCGACAGCCGGAAGTTATCCAGCTCCATGGACAGCATGCCAAACTGCTCGCTCTGATTGCGGCATTTATCCTCCAGATCTCGCACCTTTGACTGCACGCATGCAATAAAACAGAGAGCACACATTGTTTTAATTTGCTTTAAAGCTAATAACCGTCTTAATTCAAGCTTTAGCAGTTATTTTTTATCCGTACATCAGCCACATCGATACAGTACATCTCTGTGTTGGATGTTAGCTCCATGTGTCTGATGTTGGGTTATACTGATTGACGGTGTCCTGCAGAAACCATACAGTATGTATGTATAACGTATCTAAGCTACTTTCTTCACAGTGGGTTGATTGTTCAATTAGTTGATGTTTAGAATAAATGCTTTGACCTATTAAAAATCACATTTTTCAAAAGCCTCACTAAGAATTCAATTTTCCATTTTTCCAACTGTTCACAGGCAAATGGAAACAAATGGAAAAAATCAAACCAAACCATGAAAAACAATATTTCTGCAAACTGTACTAACAGGGATGGTGTAACAAAGTACGACAAATAAAGGTAGGTTTCTGCACAACACTGACAATTAGTGCTGTTGTTGATAAGCTGATATTACTACTAGTTGCAAACACAAACCACTAAAGAATTAAAGAAAAAAAAAGAAAACAAGACAAACAGTGGAGAGAGATAAATTCAGGTTTAGGGGACACATGAGGGTTGGCATTATGGCAATGGCTAAATGGGAGAACAGGGTGAAAACCAGAGCTGGAGGTGTAATGTCATCTGCAATGGGATGCATGTCGGCCTCCTACCTTGCAGCACTTTCATATTAGCAAAGCCACTACAAATATATGACTGCTAGAACACTATACGGGTTAGCCGTGGCCTCGCTGCGTTTCTAGTGACTGATTTCGCTTCCGGTTGCGGTGGGGGGTTTCCAGGCAGGAGGATCTATAACAGAGCCTCTACATAGATGAAGCCATTTCCTGTTGAAATGTCTCACCTACGCCCACCCTAGACCAGAACGCACACACACAATCATCATCTATTGAGTTCAAATGGTAAATAACAGCACAGACTGATGGCGTGTTTCACACAGAATGTGACTCCCTAATTAGTGGTCACCTGCTACGCACAGCAGTCCACAGTTTAACAATATAATGACAATGATTGGCTCAATATACATTAGGAGCCGGTCATAGTATAGTGACACATGCATGTTCAAACGTAAGATTCACTTCGCCGACTGCAGAGGTGACTGCTAACAGATACAGTATGTGCCTTTCTAGTATCTTCACACCACTGTGGCCTGATTCACTCACACACACGCGCGAGCACACACACGCGCACACACACACAAACACAAAAACAACCAGCATCGAAAGACTCCATGTAGGCCACGAGCATATGGAAATAAATGTTTAATTGCTACAATTCAGACTCTGGGCTCAATATTCAGCACATGGGGAAAACAAAAAGAACCGTATGCAAATGTCAGGCTAATTTTATGTAATGAATCAGAACCATTGTATATCAAACCAGACCAACATTACATCTAAACTAAACATTAGACTGGGAGTTTGACAAAGCAACAAACGGGATTCTACTGAATCTACAGGAAGGATAAAGTAGGTTTTGTGGAAGCACGACAATAGATTTGGCAGGGGACGGCAAAGGAATATCAGGGTTGCTGGTACCTGCATGCAGTCCAGCGTGACCTGGTTAGCAAGAAATAGCACAGAGAAGACCAAAGATATTCAAACGAAAGCACATGCTTGTGAAACAGTAGTAAGTCCAAGGAAGACATTTAATAAATTAGAAAACACAGCAGAGTCCATGTTTGATAGAATCAGCCCCGTCAGAAACCATCACTAGAATGTCTCTTTTGCCCTAAACCGAATTTAAGATTAATAAACCACTAATAAGTAATAACCACTTCAACACTGCATGCAAGCATCACTATTCTGGGGTGAACATTCGCTGAAACACGTCACGGACCAAATACAGAGCCGGCCCCTGTTAACTAAGTATTAGTTTACTTGCTGAGTGTAGAGGGTTAAAGTGTAATTTAAATTTTTAACCGAAGGGGAAGAGACTTTCTCCCGTGATGCTCTGTATTTCTCTCTCTCAGAAAGAGAGAGAGAAAGAGAAAGAGAGAGGAAGTGAGCATGGGCATATTTTAACACAGTAGCATCTATACTCTACCAGCTCCCTCTGCCACACAAACTGCACCAAGGCCTAAAATAAAATACACATTTTTCATTTAGGAAAACACTCCAATAATTAAAATGCACAACAAAATGTAAAGATTACATGTAATAATTTGAGGAAGGTGATGCTGTATCTTATATATTTTTATTCTTCTTTTAATGGGAGCCAGGAAGAGAAACACCAAGCTTTTAATTTATGCCGCCGTATAAGCAAATTTAGAATGAACATTAAGTGCACGAGGAAGTAGAGAAGACATCTTTTCTAGTGGTTATCATGCCGATTAAAAATAGAGTACAGCTATTCTTTTTCACAGCCAGGTGTCTCTTGCTGAACACAAAGAGCTGCTTGTGTATTCACACAACACAGCGGGAAGTCTTTTGTCAGTGAAAAAGACAGAATTAAATATTTATACTGTTTTGTCTTTGGCGCTGGGGCTGAAGACAAAATGCTTCCTCCTAATAATGAACGAGATCCACTTATCAGATGACTGCAGGAGTACAGTACCATGACGGTAATAGAAAGGGATTCGACAAATATACTCCCAACTGAGTTGAACTGATCTGGGACTGAGTGGCAGGGAGAGAGTTCCTTCCTTGGATTATTGCCCATTGTGTGTGTGTGTGTGTGTGTGTGTGTGTGTGTGTGTGTGTGTGTGTGTGTGTGTGTGTTTATGTGCGCACATTTCGTATTTATTCATTATTATTCGTGTGTGTAATGTATACACATTGTACATTGTATTTTATTTATCCTGACCTATAATCACACTGATGTATGTATCATACAACTCACCTCCAGCATCTGCACCACCCCCTCATGCTCCCTCTTGGCAAATAACTGTGCCTGATGATTAGAACACACGTTTCAGAAGATTAACAAAGTGTCACTTGTTTAATTGAGTCATTCTAATTGAGAGCATGGCTTGTCAAAACAGACAGCCAAAACAACAAGGATTCTCAATTGGTACCCAAAGGTTGCCTCCTGCTGGAGAAAAAAAAATCCCCTCACATGCAGGGTGAAACAAAGCAAAGACAATTAGGATGGGCTTCATTAATAGTGCGTGTGTGTGTGTGTGTGTGTATGTGTGTGTATATTTGGTATCAACTGCAGCTCTTCAAGGATGGCTCTGTGAGCAATGTATCAATGCACATCCCCGGTGAGTTCCTCACCCGCTGTAAGCGTTTGATTTCATCCTGCTTGAACTTGAGGATAGCCAGTGCCTGTTCATGTTCCAATTCCAGCTGCTGCCTTCGCTCGGCGACCTCTCGCATATGCTGCACGCGCAAAGACAACAAAATAAGGTCAGTACAGTCACAGGTTTTTTTAGAACGCCGCTGCTTCATTTTACATTAGATGAGTCCAATAATAGGTACCCGGAGGAGAGGGAACCTCAATGTTAAATTGGCATATTTTTCAAATCAAATATTTGTAATGTAGTCTAATGTACATGACTGGAACATGCTTGAACAGGCGACAATTGAATACTTCTACAATTGCTATAAAAATCGCTACTGAACCTGTACAGCCAAGAAGTTGAATGGTGAATGTAGGTCCTAGACCATTTTCCAAATTCTTGAATAAATGTTTGTACATTATAAAAAATAAAATAGCCAATTTAACATCATACTGTATGTCCCCGTTACGTCTACTCGGCTGGTACCTTTAGGACCTGCTCTAAGTTCTCCAGTTTGGCACGGAGTCTCTGGTTCTCCTCGAGAACTGAGTTGTGTTGAGCGGTCACTTCAGAGAGGTCTTCCCTCAGCTCCTCATTCTCAGCCCGAGTCTGGAGGAAACAGCAGAGCAGTGAACCATCGCATCAACTCAGCTGAGATGCGTGTGCACTACTAAAGCAGTGGTTCTCCACGTATATCTGGACCAGGGCCGACCGTGAACATCTGCAAACTTATTCCAAGCCCACCCGTATGACCACTAATCGTGGTCAGATGTGTTTTCAGAGCATGTTTATTTTAACCCATTTTGACCTGAGATCAGATTAAAAAAATGTATTCTACATCCTGACAGTTTTCTGAAAAAGCTATGTTTCTATTTTATTTCTTATTTATTCTTTTGATCTTGGATCAATGGAACCAATGTAGTATAATTTAAGGTTTAATATATACCAGGATAATGAAAAACACATTTTGTTGACTTATTAAGTTATTATTTATTACATAAATGATGTTATATTAATGTGTTTTGCCAACACTTGCCCACTTGCAATATCCTGACAGGCCACAAGGTTGAGGGACTGGGAACCACTGACCTGGTCGAGCAGCTGTACCTTCCTCCTGAGGAGATCTTTCTCCTCCTTTAGCTGCTCATTTTGGCCTCGCTCATCCTCAAGCTGGCTCTCCTGTTTAGAAAAGGCCAAGAGAGACTGTTGTTAACCTAAAAAACAAGGTGGAACCTATTTCTACCTCTTGCTAGTGAGGACGAGTAATATTTCCTCAATTTCTGCAGTTGATATGAGTTGACCTTAAACAGAGTTTGACTGGAGGGAAATGGGAGTGAAGACCATACAGTAGCTGGCTGTGTTTTTCCTTACCAAATCCAGACATCTCTTCTGTCGCTTCTTTACTTCATGTTCAAGGCTTTCACATTCTTTTCTCTTCTTACACAGCTCACTTTCCTGAACAATGATCACAAAAAGGCACACCATTTTACACTCTGCACACGTCACCGGATGCCACCCGAAACAGGATCTCCCATGTATGTGTTGTTTACATGATATCCGTTGACAAAAAAAAGGACAAATTCTGGAGCAAGGAATGCGATATGCGCCAAAGAATATTATATCCTGTGTCAAACGGCCTTTATTTACTATAGTTTGTGTGTCTGTGGCATCAATCTGTTTGGGATCTAGAATACATAGGCTAAGTCCTTAATTTCCATATTGACCTCCGTCATGGCAGCAACATGGCATTACAAAGCTTAGCATCCTTTAATTATTCTAAATGGAGCTTACATGCAGGACCAGCAAAGGAGAAATCAGCTTATTTCTGACATAGCCATCATCATGCATTACTGCTGGGACCGAGTGGGGGAGCCTGGGGAACCAAGGGGCTAATTGTGGAGACCAATAACAGTTAAAAGACCTAGTGAAATTAAAGATACAGAGATTTTATTTTGAATGTGTGTATTTTAACCAATCAGAACATTGCATCCCTCCATGTAGATCCGGTACATGTGCGATGCGTGCAAGCGGGTGCCGTTTGTTTACAAAGTCACAGAGAGACAGGCAGCAAAGCTTGTGGCTTATTTTAACCTATACACTGGGCTCTCACCAGATACTGTATGTGCCGCTCCTCTGTGCGCTCCTCCTGGCAGGAGGGGGTCGGGCTGCGGCCCGGCGGCGGCGGGGGCGTCACTCGCAACCCCAACTCCTCCTCCTCTCCGGGAGCCTCCTCGCACCTGGATGGAGCCTCATCTAACGCCACACATGGGGTCTCACCTGCAACCTGACAAACAGACAGCGATAATAATAAAACTTAATTTGTATAGCACCTTTCATGACATGAAATGCAGCTCAAAGTGCTTTACGGAGTAATGGGCTCTGTATGCACTCGGAATAACTCTTCCTACTTCCGGGCCGCTTCCCTACTTCCCTCACAGGTGTTACCGGTGATACTAATTAAGGCTCTGTTCCATTTAGTGTGCAGTGGTTTTCAAACTTTTTTTATTTCAAGGACCCCCATAACTCTGAGAGTGTACAAATGGACCAAATGAACCCGTAATTAGTTACAGACCCATATGGGCCATTTGGAACGCACTCAAGGACACTTTGGCCTCTTTTCCACCAAAATAACTTTGGTTCTAGAACTGGTTCAGTTCTAGATTTTTTTAAACCTTGGTGCTTTCACGGACCATTTTTTGGTTCCAGTTCCGAACCAACTTTTTAGGGTTCTGTAACTTCTGGAACAATTCATTTTCAGTGGAAACACTCTGAACTGGTTCAATATTAGGCATGGAAAAATAACCGAATTGGTTCAACCCCAGGGGAAAAAGAGCCTCAGAGACCCACTGGTGTAGCAGAGTGTTTCCAGTGAGCCAACACACACCCTGACTCTGTTTGACCAGAATGGAACAGAGCCATCATTTTCATTAGTATCATCGGTAACACCAAGCCCCTAGCGGCCCTCACCCCTAGCGCCACACGTCGCCAATCAGAAGAAGGATATTGTGGTATTTGACAACCATCCACTTGTTTCAGCTTAGTTTTAAAACCCTTTATTCTGCCCTTCACATCTAGTAGCGGATGGCCGCACATCGTAGACTCGTTTTAGAGGACCCCCTCTAAAATCAGATGATGCATCTCAAGGGGCTATCAAATTAAATAAAATGCCAATATATACACGCACACCCAGGGTAAATAGTATGTGTATATATATACACACACACCCAGGGTAAATAGTATGTGTATATATATATATACACACACACCCAGGGTAAAAAGTATGTGTACTGTACTCTAGTTTATGTAAAAGGATATCTGCATGTTTAGGCAAGTCAGATTTAACTTTTTAAATACCTTATATTTAATAGTGTGAGCTTGTAGATCTGTCGAAGTTGCAGGTAGTGTTGGCAAGTGTGGTCATTATAAAGTGTTTGTCAACCACTGCTGTAAAACAACATTGGACAATAAAGTGTGACAGTAAGGCCCAGTTGCTTAAGTTAACCTGATGGCTTGTGCTTGCTGTAAGCACAAAATCTGGCAACCCAGGCCAAAGTATCTGGTTTCATAGACCCGTTTGTTTGTTCACATGATCCTAGTCACATGATGGCAACAGGCAATCATGCTGCTGGCGTTGTGAATGAATTTGCTGTGGATATGTGTGTCGTTTTAATAAATACTGTACACTGTTTTGAAAAGACTATTCTTCCTTATATAATAATAACCTGATGTAAGAGGCATTATGATGGTTATGTATTTTGGTTAGGTTGGCATTATTATTTTGGTTGCGGGCTTTAGATTTGACAGCACTAGGTGTGTATTTAGAGGGCACACAGGTGCAGTGATTCAGATCGGACACAGGGGATGGTGGGAGCACACCGTTCTTACCAGCCAGTAGCCAGAAGCAGACAAAAGAACAGGATAATTGCTACATATTATAGCTGGTATGTTGATGTTCCTATCACAACTAAATACACCCAAACTGAGCTCTACGACTCTACGTCATGTTTCTGTGTGCACTGCTACGTAAGATCACTTCCACCACCTGTGCAACAAAGATTGGAAGGTGAACGAATGCCGTTACACCTGCTGATCATGTTTTAGGGTGGGAAACAAAATCACAATAAATCAAAAGGCATATACATGCATGCACACAAACAAAGATGTGTAAGTTAAACTGGCTATAGTCACTGTGTGAGGGCCCCGAGTTCTTTCCAGTTAGGGCGATGTGGCGATATATGATAACATCAAGGAAGCAAATACAATTATAATACAACTGTATAATTAACTGTAATTAAATATGCCCATAGACCATGACCCATGATGAGATAAAGAGCTTTCATTCTCACTTTTATTTGGTGCTTGACTTGTGACCTACAACTGATGGGGGAAGGGGGCAAAGCTGTCGTCATATTATGCTTTAACATTGACATTAACATTATACCCCCTCTGTGAGCCAGAGGGATTAGCAGTGAGCCTCCTACCTAGTGGTCTAACTACAATCACAGAGTAATCCCAGGGGGAATCCCTCTAGCTGGGACCATGACCAGAACACATTAGCACTAGAGCCTGTCTTTTCTAATTAGACTGTCTGTTAACTCTCAGTAAGGGTGGGCAACAAAACTTGTTTCACTCAAATGTCGTGACTTTTCATGGTTGTATATTGTTTATAATCGTTTTAAACTGTTCTAGTATACAAAAAAGCAAAGTAACGTGGGGAGATGTTTTCTCCCCAAGTTAAATTGCTTTTAATCACAATATCGAATCACAATATAATTAAGAATGACAACATAAATCGAATGGGCACCCTAGGTATCGAGATCGTATCGAATCGGGCGGTAAGTGAATCATCCCACCCCTAATTCTCAGGTGGTTTCAAAAGAGCCCTTATGTTCAGCCGTCTCAAGTATGGTACAAGTTTCTAATGTGTGCTGTTCCTTCCACTGAGTTGTCTACGCTGATGTCCTGCTGTCCCATTGGTTAAGGGTTAAAAGTCAGGAATCAAGTATCTAATTTTAGCGATCTCCTACTTATGTTCAGAGTGGAACTGGACCAGTGCAGCCAAGGCCATGACCCAATAACAGGATCAAAGACACTCTGCCACGTGTCACAGGTGGAGATAGTCTTCACACTTTATTAGTCGGCCATTAGAAGGCAGACCAGCTCAGTGGCTTTGTGGTTAGAGTGTCCGGCCTGGGACTGGGAGGTCGGGGTTCGATCCCCGGCCGGGTCATACCAAAGACTCTGAAAAATGGACTCAGCATCAAGGGTTGGATTGGGGGTAAGTCCCTGCGACATACTAGCACAGTGTGTACTTCAAGCTGCCTCACGCTACAGAAACAGGAGACAGGCTTCTGCAAGGCTTACTTTATTAGAAGGCAGACCAGTTCTCTGCTACGATATTATCCTATAAGGAACACTTCAAATGTCACATCATCGCAGGTTACTGTACGTGAGCAATAGGGTGAGTTAAAGAAAAAGCATAAAGATGGCTTTTCGCAATGAGGAAATTGTTATAGTGTGTTGCTTTACACACTTCTGAATTTGATTTTGAATGAATCAAATTTAACGTTTAATTTGGTAATTTGATATACGGGTATATATTTTTAGTTTACATTATTATTATTATTATTTATTTTCCTTAAAAAATTTGCTGATCGGTCAGCAAAGCATAAGCAGTAGCCTAAAAGAGACCTATGCTTTTCTGGGCATAAAGGGGCGGGTCAATCCATAGAGATACATTTGATGTCTCATTGGCTGCTACAGTTCGTTGGAGCCATGTGTGTGCGAAGGCGTCGAAGGCACGCTACGTCACGTCATTACTGGCCAACAGCACATCTTTTATGGGACTTTCAGACCCGAACATGCGCTCTGTGGCGCATCTTGGGAAATGTTTGCCCACCCTTGAGCACATACGCTCCAGAGCCGGAAAGGGCGTCTGCCTTTATATGTCTATGGGTCAATCTACCGCTGGAAATGGACGGTGGCTCCCAATTGGTTCATCAACCTGAAGGGAGAGTGTGTGTGTGCGTGTTCGTGTGTGTGTGCATGAGAGAGAGGGAGAGAGAGAGAGAGAGAGAGAGAGAGAGAGAGAGAGAGGTTGAATACAGGTGCAGAGAGAGAGAGAGGAGTTTAGCGCTATGCCACATTTTACAGACGTCTCTCCAAGGCTTTTTTTTTCTCTTTTGAGAACGAAATGCCTGTGGTCTCCGAGGCTACATAAGTGGCAACATTTACCCCAACTCATGTCAGCAAGATAAATGATCTACATTCAACTACAGATCACTCTATAGGGCAGGCTACCCTTTGTGTCTTACTTATTAAGTTATTGTCTAAAGTTGGAGGAGGTTAATAAACCATTACACTGTCAACTACTCTCCATAAACCTGTGGCATCTCGGAGGTAAAACATGGCTATCCCTGGCTTATGTTTTTGAAGAGATTATGATAGTGGTGACAGAGAGCCAGCAGGAGGCACTAATTCTATTTGCCTTAGTATCATCAGCCATTAAACCAAGCCCATGATTTGTCATTCCTTGTCAGTGGAGATCCTGTGCATTTATCTTAATGGTAGGTGTGGTAGTACTGTAAGTAGGGATGGGCAGGAGTACTCAAGTAGTTCAACATAGAGTAATCACTTTGTTTAAAAATAATATCTCTGCTGTCGGGAGGAAACCACCTTAACTAATATTTTTCAGGAAATGGAAAATATAAAAGTTTCAGGATATTAAGAAAACAAAGCAATACTGCATCAACTGCATCATCAAAGTTGGTGTTCGTTGTGACTTTATATATTGTCAATTACTTGCATGAGAGGGGGATAATTGGTGGAGTTAGTTTCTTTAGCAGACAGTTTGAGGGTCCAATGGAGTTAAGAGGTTTTGTCCCAAGCGCTTTTTACTACTTTCTATTGGTTCAATATTTTCGAAACAACACACAGACTGTATGGAGTTTTCATGTTCTCCCTGTGTCCCCTAGGGTACTGTAGGTACCCTCACAAAAACTATGCAGTACACTCCCCCTGGCAAGCAGGGCGCCTGATGGAGGGGAAAGGAACTGGTTGGAATAACGTGTTCCTTCCACACGCTACGTCCAACCGGTGAAAAGAAGCTGCTTGGACGCTCATGCATTGAAGGAAGTTTAGGCTCGTGTGCTGTGTAGACATCGGATCAGAGCTGACATGGGGCAATGCATATCGGTTTTAAAACCACACTTTCACTTGGGTGTTCCTTTCAGGTTATTCTTAGGCCTACGCTACATTTTCT
This sequence comes from Protomyctophum bolini, assembly GCF_963924005.1. Lineage (NCBI taxonomy): Eukaryota > Metazoa > Chordata > Actinopteri > Myctophiformes > Myctophidae > Protomyctophum > Protomyctophum bolini. The sequence goes on along the minus strand of NC_137874.1, from coordinate 24,044,609 downwards.
GTCTTTCTTTCTGTTTTGTGAGTACTCTATAACAATTTAATTTTAATACTATCTCTTCCGGGCTGCTCGTTGGGAGCGGGATTGCGACGCTCGTAGGACGTTAAAAGTTATGGACTGCAGCTTTAAGTCTACAGTATTGTTATACCATTATGATCAATAAGTTACTGATCAATACGTGGACACACCTATCAAACTACACTAAAGTTCAGTCAGATAACTCACGAATAGAGAGTGAGAATGAGAATACAACTAAGTGTGCATTAATATTTTATCTTGGCGTTCGGCTCTGCTCCATTTTTCTACCTGCTCGACACAATTATACAACCATCATAAGAGACGGAGATAGATATACAATAACGACCCCCCCATGGGGAATAGGAATATCAGAGCCCAACAGTGGTGCTGGGGTGGCGGTGGGAGAAAACAGCGCATGACAACATCAGGAACGCATATGCAGAGGAAGGAACGCAGGAAGAATGCAGTTTTAGGTGAGCGCCACTGTTTTTCCAACAACCGCCAACTAGTTTTTTTGCCGATAAAGTATAGTTTAAGACCACAACGGAGGTGCGCCATCTCTAGCGAATTTGAGCCATGGGAGACACCACCAAACATGCTAAAGCACAGGAGTTCCTGCGAACGTTGTGAAGTGCACTAGAGCCGACTCAGCCTCGTCCAAGTTGCAACCTGATAGGCACAGAATAGTAGATTATTATAGATCACTCCCACTCCTATGCCACTATTCCTGCTGGGCTCGCCCAGGCTTTTTTCTTTTTACTTTGAAACGTTTATTTTGTCTTCCACTCCGCAGTTTGACCTTGGACCATGTGACCGTGGACCAGGCCTCTTCACGGAGCCCAACAAGAGTGTGACCGTGGACCCAGCCCCCTCACAGAGCATGTCCATGGACTGCTACCATATTATATTACACCACTACACTATATCTTATCTTAATATTCTTATACATTATTATATATGACATTATTATCTGACAACATTGTTACACCATATTATAGTATCGTACACTATTACATTCATTATAATTGTTATTTCTACTACTTGTTTTGCCTGTATGTCCTCCCTGTCTCTCCTTTCTATTTCTCTCCCCTGACACGGTCGAGGCAGATAGCCACACACCCTAGAGTTGGGTTCTGCTTGACGTTTCTTCCTACCGGGGAGTTTTTCGTTACCACTGTCGTAATATTGCTTGCTCTGGGTGGGATCTCTGTCGGTTCGCAAACAGCCAAACACAGAGAGCTTTGTCGCTCTACATGTAAAGTGTCTTGAGACAACTTGTTGCGATTTGACACTTTAATCAAATTGAATTGAAAACAAAAAGCCTGTGGTCCCCGAGGCTATTTGAAGAGGTATAGAGCACCGAAGTCCTGACGTCACTTTCGGAAGAGGGCGTCAGTCCCCAGGTTCATTTATTTTTTATTTGCATTGAAATCACCATAGGGGGATTTTAGATCTCTTCATATAAGAACTGCGATCACCCCGGCCTTTTCACTCATATGGATATGAAGCATCGACTGAAGGTGCAAATATACCCAAAGAGTAACATAATGTCGTTTTGTATACTCAGCACCTAAATAAAAGGCTCTAAATGTCCGTGCTGCTCCAGTCTCTTCTCCTTAAGTAACATAATAAGCGTTAGAAACGAGTCAAATAACCCAGAGACTACATTTCCGGGCAGGCGGGTGGCTGCATCTGCCTGTCGCACAACATAAACTGAATGTTAATTACGTTTATTTTTATTTTATTGATATTTAATGTTTCGTGGTTAGTACGAGTTGAGCCACCACCAGCTGAGCTTATGTCAACGAGGAATCTCAGGAACGCAATGTGTTGATAGCTGTCCGTGACGTATATTAGCAGCGACATTGCCTTCATATGTAGTTTCAAGGCTTTTGCGGCCACATTAATTCCATTTTCTCCAGAAACTGGCTGTATCAAATATTAATGAACATCATTAACGACACACAGCCACTCCCCTGACAGAAAGGCCGGGGTGGTCAGTTTATTTTTCAAACATAGTTCTTATATGAAGCGATCTAAAATCCCCCGATGGGGATTATAATGCAACAAAAAAAATACATGAACCTGTGTACTGGTGCCCTCTACTGAAAGTGACGTCAGACTTCGGTGCTCTATAGTGAGTGTATGCCCAGAACAGGCCCATGCTTAATTATTTTACTGCGAAATACGTACAGTATACATTCATCCAGAACTTCCTTTTCCCTCAAACCGGAAGAATAACAATAAAAGCTCTCGTAGTCTGCAGCTTTTATTGAGAAAAATCGGTTTGAGGGAAAAGGAAGTTCCGGAAGATTGATGACTACAAAACAATACTACAACATGACGTAGCAAAATCATCCGCTCCCGAACGGATCATAAACCCGATAGGGAATGCTGCCCAGGCTAGTCTTGTCCTAGTCCACCAGCACATTTTGTTTTGTTTCATGGTATGGCTCATTATCATTGGTTATTAAGAACAAACTCCATAAAATCATCAACGTGTCCAGCAAAATAGCTGGGGTACGATTTGAGAGTATGATCTCAATGTATGAGACCCGCCTGACCCGGGTACTCAGGAAGGGGAAAGCTATACAGGGACAATACACACCTGTTACACAGCCAATACCATCTTTTACCATCAGGGCGACGGTACATGGTACCTTCCCTGCAGGCCTCAAGATCGTTTGTTCCCATAAGTATAGGACTTATGAACAAGCAGGCCCCATCTCAGTTCCGTGCATAGCGTGTGATGTGATGCCTCTTGGAACTATGACTGGTGGCCTTCTGTTGGCATTGTTTCTTTATTGTCTATGTACTGTGAGATGTTTGTTTGCATATGTTTTATGTATATCCTGATGATGACTGCTGTGCACAAAACACAGCAATGTCTCTGTCTGTGCTGTGCTCGGGCCAAACGACTCAAACCCTAATCTAAAAAGGCTGAACAGACACGCTATCGCTACGCCATTTTTTTGGAGAGTGAGAGTAACAAACACCCAAATTACCCAATAGTGCATTGCAACGTAAACAAAGTTGTATAGGCTACTACAGTTTATAATGAAAAAGGAGACCCCCGCTGGTCAAATAAGGGCACTATAAAATGTCCCACATGAACGGGGTAAAATTTAGGTGGAAACGTTATGAATTCAACTCGTCTCATCATATGCACGACGTCATCAAACAGAAAAGCCCTTTAACTACATGTATTCTACCAGCTAGCAGCACAGAAAGAGTTCAACTACAATAAGATTCACTAATAGGAATCATATCGATCATTTTAATGGACAATGTGGAAGCCTGCTTGCCAAAAAGTGCTTGTGTTTTTTACCAGCATTGCAGCCAATGGCATTTGGAGTCATACGTTGCTGTGCACGCCAACTATAGGCTACTGTCAACGTAGCATGTGTGTGTGTGTGTGTGTGTGTGTGTGTGTGCTTATGTCCGCGTGCTGTGCACGTGTGCGTGCGTGTGTGTGAGTCTATCATCGATGTGCGAGCTAGTGCCTACAGTATGATGCCTACCAATGACATCAAAATAGTAATACCTCAAGTTATCACCAGATTAGCCCTGGTCCATTGTGTTAATAGCAAGTCTCTCAGGACCAGGGCTATCACCAGATGAGCATATCAGAGTTTCACTCGACCTACTGTATGCTTAGTGTTACTTTGCATTAATATTTCCCAGATGGCTGTCGTGATGTTATGAGGTCCGATTAACGTTGTTGTCGTGGTCATGACATTTTTTTTGACGAATTAATTAATTGTCGTACAAATGATTAATGATTTGCGTTTTTGGCATTGAACATAGGAACATAAATAAAAAGTTTGCCCTTTAGGCTTCGTAAACTAAAGTTACACTGGACACTGGACAGATATGACAACTTAATATACAAAGAAATTAGCCAAGATTGACATATTTTATAACTTATTTTTTTGCAAAAAAAATATATTATAAATATTATCTCAAACAATTGCAATCATATAATAATCGTGACAGGCTTTGATAAGACCAAAATGTAGTTCTAATTCACATTTGCTAGTATGCTAATCAACCTACAATCTCACTATCCACAACCTACATCAACACTATCCGATCTACTCACAAAAGGGGTATTCTTTCTAGCAGCATTTAGTTTACTTCAAGTAGCTTTTTATTTAACACGGACCATACACGGTTCATGTCTAACCTCAGTGAAATTTGTAACCAATGTCTAGTGAAGTTTAGAACCCAGGGCCGGGCCGCTGGCGTGGTGGTTAGGGAGGGAACCCTAGGCTGCAATGTGGGCACCCTAGGCTGCAATGTGTTGCAATGTGGGCACCCTAGGCTGCAATGTGGGCACCCTAGGCTGCAATGTGTTGCAATGTGGGCACCCTAGGCTGCAATGTGGGCACCCTAGGCTGCAATGTGGGCACCCTAGGCTGCAATGTGTTGCAATGTGGGCACCCTATAGGCCTGACAGCGTGTTGCGCGTTCCAGTCCTGACGACCTTTGCTGCGTGTCACTCCCCATCTCTGTCCCCAATTCCTGTCAGACTACTGTCCTATCAATAAAGCCATGAGAGCCCAAAAATAAATCTTCATGCGAGAGCTGTTCAGAGGACTTTTTTCTGTAACAAAATGAAGATTATTTTCTTCACAGACAATTAAGCAAGTCCTCTCCAAGTTAAATATAAACAGCAAAGACACTTATTTCTGACTAAATGCAGTTCGGTAGAAAAATATCACATTGTTACAAAGCAAAGGAGAAAATCTGCCACCAGAAGAATAGTAAACTGACTTGATCTTTGTAGAAAAGAAAGGAATCCCTTTTAGACATTAAAGGAAAACTGTGTGAAGTCTGAAGTGCTCTTATACATCATCATGACATAAAATTCTCCATTCATTGTCAATAGGAATTTAATGTTTGTGTAAGACAGAATTAGCCGATTTGCTCAGACACTGACTTAAAATTCTCCATTCATTGTCAATAGGATTTTAATGTTTATGCAAGGCGCCCATCAAAAATAATTCAGTCATTATTCAAAGTACTATACCAAGATCTCGAGATCTTCTGATTCAAGGTGTTGGGATGAAATTATTCTAATTAAATGGTATAATATAATAATACAAGTCCTAACCTACTTAAACGTTTTCGAATCTCGGCTGACAGCGTGTTGTGGGTTCGACTGCCGATCCCTACGCCCTCTGCTACGTGTCACTGCCCATCTCTCCCTCTCTCGCCATGTCCTGTCAGACTACTGTTCACTATCAATAAAGGCCGAAAAAGCTAAAAAGTATAATAATTTAAAAATATATATAATGAACAAATAAAATCTTACTGCACAAAAGGTGTCTTTACTGATACAGAAAAGACAGGTTAAAGGGGCACGATCCATTAACCCATTTAGGACTGAGGCCGAATATTAAAAAAATCTTCTAAATCCTAAAAGATTTCTGAAAAACCTATGTTTCTGTCAGTGGTGCTCAACCTATATTTCATGTCAAGGACCCCCAGAATGATCTGTATTTGGCCGCGGACCCCCATCTGAAAATATGTTGTTCCAGAGACACCCCCCTAGTAGCAAAGATTTGAGTTAAAAAACGTTCGCTCTGAAAGAATATATATTCAAAGATTTGTGCCACATTTTCACGATTTTTCAAAAACAGCACACATTATATTAGCTGCAGCTGTGCTGCTTACTATAGCCTGCCATGTTTGTACCTTTCTGAAGTGTTTAACCTGTACAGGATAACAAATAAAATAAGCCTAGGCCGTGTTTGATTCTAGAACTGCCAGCGACTTCTGAAATAACATTCTGTGGGTGAATACATTTAAACACATTATGTAGAACATATGTTCATGCAGCATGTATACACTATGCTTATAACTGAAGAGTTAATCGTGTCAAAAGTAACAGTCTTCTACCTTTTAGTTTACACTGTATTTTAGCAGCTTGTATACTGTAACATACTGTATGCTAGTGAGCATACAGTACATGTTTAGTAAGCATGTGAGGAATTAGCTCATCAGTCTATTACAGTAGTTTTCAACCCTTTTCACGTCAAGGTCCATCATTTATTTGGCATTTGAGCCATGGACCATCATTTGATGACATTAGGCTCTCAGACCCGAAACTTGAATTCAACAATAATGTAACTCTTGAGTGTAAAATGAAACCAAATGGACCCATAAGGTCCAATTAGGTGCATTTTACACTCTCAAGAGTTAAAGATCTTTAAGGGTCCATTTGGTTAACAACTCTCATTCATTTAGCTGGGAACCACCTGGAACCCCCTCAAGGACCACTGGTAGAAAACCACTGGTCTATTATAGGGTTTATTATGCACGCTACAGCCTTGCTCTTCTACTGAGGCCATGTCAAAATGCTACATATAAAATCTTCCTTCGTCTCTTTACAAGACAGCAGAGCATGCAGTTTTGTTTTGTTTGATATCAGACATGGTCCTCTTGCTCACAGGGTAACAACATGAGTCATGTCTGTTTGCACCAGCCCTCACACTTTGCAGTAACATTGTGTATGCTTCACATCCGTGTGGTCCATGCTTGCTAAAGGATCAAGCCCAGCCTGGGCCTGCCCTGGCTGTGCAGTGTGCATACTAAAGCAGGGCCAGATCCCATTCGGCAGGCCCTGAATGCCATAAGCACATTGGTGTAATCCCTGGCAGACTACTGAAACGGGTAACTGGATCACTTCTTTTAAAAGCACCTTAATGGATTGGCCTGGCCGTTGATTTTCTTTCTTTTTTTAAATATAGAGAATATTGATATGCATCAATCAAACGCTTTGATCAAAGGGTTTTGTCATGCTGTCCCCGACTAGGCCTTGTTCACGTCCATTTAATTTGTAAGTAAGTGGTACTCCATTGTAGGCCCGGAATTGGTCAGCATGCATCAAAATGAGAATTGACAAAACAAACAGCAACAGCAAAAACTTGCAACTAAAGAAATACACATATTTAGCTGTTATTCACAGTGCACTTGTCTTGGTAAATGGTGCACTTGCTGTAGGAATGGACTGTTCCGCCCGTCACCGTGCGTGCAGGACGCAAACATGCATATAATCTCTTCAAAATAATTATTCTGTAATTTATGGCACATCGATGCCTTTAGCCAATTCTCCTGTAGGCATTTCCCAAATGGCACCGTTTCTTATACTGTACCTCCAGTTATTGTACTGTATAGTAGCAACCCTGCACTGGTTCAGTCTGACATGTAAGCAGACTGCACATACTGTACAAGATTAAGCAAACAGCCTGCACACACACAGGACCACGACATCCAAATGCAGAAATGGATGTGCATAAATGATGATGACCTACCCCTTCTTCTGTGATCTGTGGCAATGTCACGGCTTCCTTTTGGCCCCCTAGTTATCCAGTGCAGGGCGAGCTATAAAAGTCTCTGTTGCGGTGAGAGTCTTACCTACCAACCCAAAACCCTCTCCCCACTGCCACAGCAACAGAGAGCGGATTACTGGACTGTACCATTCTGTTGTTGGGAGGGGATTAGAGCATGGCCCCTTTCTGTGTGTGTGTGTGTGTGTGTGTGTGTGTGTGTGTGTGTGTGTGTACGCGCGTGCGTGCGTGCGTGTGTGTGTGTGTATGTTGTGCGAGTCACAGTTGGTGTGCGTTTGTCGTCTGTGTGTGTCCTGCAAACAACAGATTACCCGGACCAGCATTCTCCTTTAAGCTTCAAAAGGAGTAATACGTTTCGCACAAAAAAAACGTAAGGCGCTCCCATAAGATATGCACTTTAATATGACCAACATTGAAACCCAATGAATTGATGCTACTGAATTGACGCTACACTTGATTTCAGTGGATTACGGGAGAAGCCACTTTCCCTTGTTGCAGATGTTCTTTGAGGTTCACTAACACAAATAAAACCAACAGTGGACTCCATTAAACTGTTCATATTTGTGACATTTGTGGTCACCGACTCTAAAGTCATCACTCCATTATACAGTACCCACAGTGGAGAAAAATGAAACTGCCTTCTAAAAATTAGATGTAGATGACTGGAATTAAATACCAGAGTATATGACTTGTTTATCTTGACCAAGTTCAAGACTGGGAATCATCTCATTAAGGGTCGTGGCAGATTAGTATCAGCTCTAACGGCAGGCCATTATATAACACTGTAAAACAGCATCCATGCCAGTGTAAACATGCTAAGCTTTGTTTTTTAAAAGACAACAATCCCAGCAGAGCAAATTCCACATTAACTGACAAAACGTAATCCTAGCTGTAGTACTAAGATCATCCACCCCTTTGGTTAAAAACTTAAAATACATGATCTAGTCCATCAATTTAACCCTTTTTTTACAGACAAACTCAAACAAGGTGTGCCATGTCATCACGCTCCATGTTTACTATGTTCGTCACTCTACTGTCTGAAACCTGGACACTTGCTAAAGCTCTCCACAAAACTACTACAGATTACCATAAAGTCAACTCTCCACCAAACTACTACAGATTACCATAAAGTCAGCTCACCACCAAACTACTACAGATTACCATAAAGTCAGCTCTCCACCAAACTACTACAGATTACCATAAAGTCAGCTCTCCACCAAACTACTACAGATTACCATAAAGTCAGCTCTCCACCAAACTACTACAGATTACCATAAAGTCAGCTCACCACCAAACTACTACAGATTACCACAGAATGGCAGTCCAATGAAGTCGGGAGATCAGTCGGTCGGAACAAAAGTTGCTGAATGCACCTGCCGAGCCGACACCGGCAGACAGCTACAATGGTGCTGAAAATAGCCTATGGATTTTTCTTTCTTTTCATTTAAAATGTCCAATAACAGAAATCTCAGGGACAGGCAAATAATGAAAAGACTACCGGTATGTTGTTGAGCAACACAAAGACTAGACAATAGAGATGCTCCGATAATCGGCCAGCGATCGGCCGTATCTGGAGAAACTGATCCTTTACACCATTTAGTGGTATAAATGTCAATCAGACAGAGTATAATATAATTTTGCATCTTTGTGACAGGCCTAAAGATTCTCCCCTTCCTCCCCACACACAGGAACAGTTTTAACATGGGGTTTTGACAGTTTTAACATTTTCTCCCCTTCATGTACTCCATCTCTGCTAACCCCCACAATAAGTAATTGGGAGGGTGTAGATAGCCTCAGAGATAATAGCAAGTTTTGTCGACCTGTAAACAAGGAAGTGAATGGCTGCGCGCAGGCGCAAAACATGTCCGGGAGCTCTGAGCAAGGCGTTGATTTTAGCGGTCGGGTTTTATACCATTAAAAACGACCTAAAGACGTCTCCAGACGCGTTGGGCCTTCTACGGGTGTAATTATAAAGACTTGTGGGGACGTCTTAGGCAAAATAAGTGTTAATAAACCTTTAATGTTCAGAGATTTTGTTTGCAACAGAATAATCTACAATTAAGGAATTTAGCAGACTTGTAGTTTGTCGTGAGCAGTAGTTTTGTTGTGCATGAACATGAAGGGACTCGACCTAACGACTTGAACTTGATCACCAACAGGGGTCAGAGTAGAGCTGGATAGAGCCAGGTACCTGTACTTTCTCTCCTCCCTCTTCCATCTTGATGTCTGCAGCCTTCTCTGTCCCCCCGGGGATCCCAGGGCTTCTGTTGTGCTGCTCTTGGGATGAGGTGACCGACAGCTGCCTCTGCAGTCGCAACACTTCCCTCTGGGACTCTCTCAGAAACTTCTCAAATTGCTGCTTAGCAGAAGGGACGGGGGAGCCCTACAGAGCCACAGAGACAGTCAGAAAATACCAGATCAGGGGTGAGCAACTTTGAAGATGGAGAGGCCCACTATAGTTCCACACTCACTCCAGAGCCACATTGCATAACTGTTGTATCAAAAATAGCAGATCTAGAGACACGTTTTGAACTTGTAGATCTGCTATTTTGCTATATTTGAATTGAAATCCTGAATTATTGTTTTGCTATTTTTGAATTGGAATCCGGAAAAGTAACATTTAACATTTAACATTTAATTTCAAATGCATTTAGTTATATTTATGTTAACTTTATGAACTGCAAATACATTGGACATAAAATGTTTAATACTTCACTAAGCTACTAATATAGATATTAGTAATTAAAGCGGGTCATGTTTGCATGTTTGGAATTGTAACAGCTGAAATCAAAGATATATTAGTATTCCGATATTAACCTGCGGGCCGCTTTAAGACACTGTGGAGTACATGTAATGTAAATGTATAGTCACCCACCCTGGCTGGCTCTGAAAGCCCAGATTGTGTACCAACTATAATGATATGGAAAACGTAGATGGCATAATAAAGAAACACTGGCCGGGTAAAATGAACCCAGTATGTGTGCAGTCAGAAAGTCTGAAATTGGCATTACCAGTTTGAGGGATCGTGACATATGCCGTTTTCGTGCTCAGACGCACCCACCCAGCCACCCAGCCACACACATAGTCACTTAATGAAGTGGTTGCACCATTTAAAAAGGTGTAATTTTTCTGAGCTTAATTGCAACCAAAAAACTGAACATTTAACATTCAGCAGATTTTCTGTGGTCTGGGCTTTTCTGGCTCAAACAAGTGCTCTGTGGACTGTGAGGTAAGAGTCCACAAATCCCATTTATGACATAATAATTTGCTAGCAGATGTCACTGTTGAGGCCTGTTTGCCTGTTTTCATTGCAGCTCAAAACACACAGAGAAAACCCCAGACCACAGAACATCCACTGAATGTTCAAAGTTGGTTGTGTGGGTGTAATTGATGTCATAAAACCTAAAAGAAAAAATAAATGAAAATAAATGTCATGAAACCTTTAAAATATTGAATGTTGTATTCTGTAAATCAGTCCTATTCCACAGTCTAAAAGGCATGGCATATACCTACCTGTATATAAGATCTAAAATTCATCTGGGTCATGCGTTACCGAAAATAGCATTTCCATGATTGGATCAGCTTTTATTGTAGTTAACAATCTGCCTCCGAACGTTGTGTGGTGGTGTTGACATTAAGCGTTAACCCATTTAGACCCGAGGACACATAAATGTCACCTTAGAGCTTTTAACCACTACAACCATTATTAAACTTTATCTGTTAAAAAAGAGCAGATCTACAAGCTTGTAGATATGCTATTTTTGAAAAATCATGAACATGTTTGCATTTTTTTATATATATTTTCTTTCACAGCGAATGTTTGTAACTCATATCTTTGCTTCTGGGGGGTCCCTGGAACAACATATTTTCAGATGGGCGTCCACGGCCAAATTCAGATCATTCTGTGGGTCCTTGACATGAAATAGTTTGGGAACTACTGAAGAAACATAGGTTTTAAAAAACTGGCGTGATTTAGTTCTGTTCTCAGGTCTCAATGGATTAAAGAACACAAACAGTCCCATCTGCTCAGTGCACAGCGGCTACCGTTAAGTCTGTAGCACCCCTCAGTAAATAAACAGACACATGTTCAGGGAAAGCAGCTCTTGGGTCACAGCCCCGCTGGTAAAAACAAAATAATAATAAAACAGAGAGACAGCCTGTACCTCAATGTCATGTAGGCCTTAGCAATGATGGTAATTTTAATACAGGCTTATGCTGAATTCCCACTAGCAGTGTCTGTCAAGCGAATGTTCTTTGCTAAATGCAAAAGAATTGAGCATTACCGAAGTTATGAGTGACGGCTTATCACATGTGTGTCAAGTTGTGTCTGCTACTACCGAGGTGAAGAAACAGACTGTAATGAAAGTAGGAATATCTTGACAATCAAGTTTTAAACATGGCCTAAAAACGTTTTTTTCCCAACAAGCTGCCAGAGACGAGCATCGAACATCTGTAGTCCTCCTCACTGTTTTTAGGCTCCACAGCTAGGCGTAAGCTGCTGGCTTTGAGACGATTTGACCACCAAACTGTTTTATTTTGGGGATATATTTTTTATATATACTTAATTTGTTTGTCTGTCCTACAGTATGTCACGACGAGTGACAGTGAGTTGTGCTCCAGCAAGAGCTTGTGGTCTGACCTCACAACCAATATGAATAGGCCATGTAGTTGCTCAAACTTGATCGATTTCACATCTACAAGTTTAAAACTTTTATCTTAAATATTCTATACTTTCATATAGTCTTTTTCTGTGGTGACCACACATACAGTATACACTTGAGACTCTCAAGTGTATATACTGTATGCCAGAATGCCAGGGGTGGGCAACTTTGAAGATGGAGAGGGCCACTATTCCACACTCACTCCAGAGGGCCATTGCAATCGTCATAGCAAAAGAATAGCATATCTACAAGCTCAAAACGTGCGTAAGATCAGCTATTTTTGAACAATCGTGACATTCTTTCACAGCGAAAGACATTTCTTTTTTAACTCAAATCTTTGCTTCTGGGGGGGAGGGGGGTCTGGAACAACTTCTTTTCAGATAGGGGTCCGCAGCAAAATACAGATCATTCTCGAGGGTCCTTGACATGAAAATGTTTTGAGAACCACTGGCATAGAAACATACAGTAGTAGATTTTAAACATGTTGTTGGTACCTTTGTGGTGCCAAGCCGTGCCTCCAGCTCTCTGCACTCCCGCTGCAGGGCAGCGATCTCCTTGTCCTTGTACAGCAGAGTGTCTGCGTGCTGGGCGAGGTCACGGGCTCGCTGGCGAGCAAAGGCTCTCTTGTATTGCTCCACTGACCCCGGCCTCATCAGCGACGGGGAGTTGACCTGCACACACAGTGCAGACAGTGGTGGAAAAAAGCACTCAAATGTTTTACTTCACACTTCTTTTGCCAGGGAATTCTTCAAAATAATGGCGCTAGAGTGACAAGCAGATTAGGCAGATTTTACTCTGAAAAGCCCCGCCTTCCGTTACCCCCCAAAATCGGGAGGCATAATCTTCCGTTCTTACCACACGCTACCTCGTCTTGTCTCTCTAGAGGCGCGCGAGTGTGTGTGTGTGTGTGTGTGTGTGTGTGTGCTTACTTACTTACTAAGTAAGTAAGTGTGTGACCGTGCGTGCGTGCGTGCCGTGCCGTAGGCAGGTTGTTTTACATATCATGGTGTAGCTCTACAAGTGTCTGAAGTAACAAGGACTATGTATAATAATTATAACGAATGAACGTAAGCCAGCGGCATCAAGTGGCATCTCCTGGGACAGAGTGCAATGACAAAGACATGAAACAGTGCATGTATTTTATGTGCACGTATTGTATATGAACCATTGTAACCGTCACCCGTTAAAGATGGAGTTTCCTGATTTTTGTATTTTTTCCAGTTTTTCATGTGTTCATGAGGTTACAGTACTTCATTAGACCCCTTGGTGTGGTTGTTATGTGCAATAATGGCTTCCCTTTGTATTTAGGGCTTCTTCCTGGAGGCCCCTCACCTAACCCCTGCCTCTTTATCTTATCTTAACAACAGCTGTGGGTGTGGCTTCAGTTCAGGTGGATCACCCATTCACCACCCACAACTTCCACAAGGCAAACTTAATGAACTGGTGGGCTTGTCAACACAACATTTTAACAAATACTGTACACGTTTTTGAAAGAAATAGCTCCTCCTTATAATAATAATAAACATTGAAACAGTGCTTGAATGATGAAAACTACACCAAAGTTAAATCTTCTGTGTTCTCATAACCAATCGTGGTGAGTCACCACACTGTTCTGGGGCTAATTGCATTTTTCTTTGCTCTCCTTTTTAACAATGACCATTCATCACTACCATTCATCACTTGCTGATGAACTAGTCCACTCAGCTCATTACTAGACATTATGGTGATTATTTTAGACACTGGCGCTTGTTAATGAGTCCGTCCCATCATTTGGGGTTCACGTTGCCCCATAACGTGAACGTGCGCAATGATAGTTAATGGCCCAGCGCTGGCTCGAGCTGCAATACCAAATTCGGCCACTATGTCCATTTCGCCTCAGTGTTTCCTCCGGGTGCCGTCTCTATTAATATATACTCTAAGGTGTATACGCAGTTTCATTATATAGATATTCCACTGTTAGGGACTTAGCTTATGTATGATTCTTGATGACTATTTCTATATGATGTATTACCATGTTTTTGTTGTAGTTTACTGTAAATCGCTCTAAGAGCATCTGCTAAATGCCTAAATTGTAAATTGTACATAGTTATTTTCCACCATGGCCAGCTAGCGTACCACTTTGAGGTTGGCCTCCTGCAGCTTGCGAGCCCTCTCCTCCAGTCTCTTGGCGAGGACAGCAAGCTCCGTGTTCTTCCTCCTTAACCGCCTGACCTTCTCCTCCGTCTCGGGAGCGCTGCTCTTGCGCTGCACACACATGGGAGACAAATGGCAACGTCTGGCAGGGACTGCGAAAGGCTTTATATTCGGTCGTACGAATGACAAGAATGATGTATGTTCAACCGATTCAACACGTTTGTGTGGTAGGTAGGACAGTATATCATTTCTGACATGCAACGCACGCGTATGCATTAGTCTTAAACCTTAAACCCAAATACAGAGATTTGCAGATAGTCCAAACATAAAAGAAAGGGATTCCCAAAGGCTCTCCCTGCCTTAGGTATATACATTAGCACCAGGTCTGGATTCCTACTTTTGTATCACTCTAATGTGGTGGGTTTACAGCACGATCGACAAGAGACACACAAAAATACCAACAGAAATACAAATACAAAAAAGTCACAGGTAAACATTATTGGCGACACAAAAGAAGGAATCGTAAATTTCACCTTTCAATGGCATTTCAACGGACAGACCAAATTATTTTAACTAGAACTCCGGTCTACTCGGGAAAGATAAATAGGGAATGCATGCCCAACCCTGTTGTGCAATAATAATAATTTCTGTATATTGTACATTGTTAGACAACATGTTGCAATTCTATTCATCAATTTAGTGTATATAGCCTACATTTTTTAAAGGAATGAAAACTCAAAATATATTAATTAATGTGTAACCTTCAGTCAGCAGAAAATGTGAAGAACTGAGGTGTTAGTAGTTAAGATGGCTCCCTCCAGGCCCCCTCACAATAGTGATGCTGTGTACTTCGGTCAAATTTGGGAACTGTTTGACGGTATGAAAACATGGACACTGCCTATCCCTACAGGTACATTTCTGCAATTTGGGGCATCGTCTACGTATTTCTCAGTTATCCATTTCCATTTGAAGCCCATATCTGGCCTACTTTGTAGCCCAGGACACAGATCAGTGTTGATTTCGTCGACTAAAACTATGACGAAAATAAAAACTAAGCTACGATGACTAAAACTATATATACTCACAATTTTGTCAACCAATTAAAAACTAGACTAAAATTTTAGGGAGGGACTAGTGGAGAAGAGATGTTTGGTTGCAGTCGGGTGTTGCGCTATGAAAATAGCTGATCTACAAGCTCACAACGCGTAGCTTGTGATATTTAGTCGACTAAAGCTAGACCACCACTACACCAATACATTTCGGATGACTAAAATGTGACAAAAGAATACGACTAAAACTAAAATCTAAATTTTGCTGCCCAAATCAACATTTTGTGAGTCTTTACCAGCAGGCCATTCTCCTCCCTCAGAGTGGCACAGGTCTTCTCCAGCTCACTGAGGCCTCGTAGGAGCTCAGAGTTCTGATGCACCAGGAACCCGTAGTCTGTACCATTCTGGAGGAAACAATTGGAGAAAAAAATCAGTTACAACCAGGAAAAGGAAACGTGACCACATCACACCAACACTCATAGCACTACACTGGCTGGCCATACAGGCCAGAGCCCACGTCAAGGTGCTCCTCCTGGCCTATAAAGCCAAATGAACTCGCTCCATCCTACATGTCCAATTCAACCCTAGAACACTAAACATAGTTTTTGCTACACCATCACTAAACACGGGTATATTTTACCCAATGTAAAATATTCCATTAAAAAAATAGATATCATGGGGGGTTGCAAAGTTGGTGAAAAACATGCATATTATTTAAAAAATATTCCTAAAATAAAGAGAAATTTTGTTGGGAACTCCTCCTTTGGTCCACCCATTCCTGGGACATGTGTGAATGCTCCAGTGAAGAAGTCCATTGTGGGTGTATTGGATTTTTCTTTATCACACTATCACTAAACACGGGTGAAATTCACCCAAACACCTGCCTGCCATATGGGCAGAGAAACAAACCTACCTTCTATGATGCCACTGAGCATTGATGAAGGTACTGAAAGACCCACCCACCTCAGACATCAGCAACATTATGAAAATTACAAAAATATAATTGTCCGGGTGAAAATCACCCGTGTTTAGTGTTCTAGGGTTAATAATCACACCCGTGTGAACTGAGTGGTGCAACTACCCCCCCCCCCTCTCTCTCATTAGCAGGCAACAGTGCAGCACTCTCTCTGTTTCTGGCACAACAGCGTCCCTACTGGTACTCATTATACTGGTGCTCATTAACCATTAGGTAGTCACAGGTAGGTGAACCAACACATAGGCGGACACATAGGTGTCGGTGAACACGGACATTGCTGTTCCTTGGAGTGGTTGCACAACTAAAAAATATACATCCCTCCACGACCACACTACGATCTCAGGATGCCGGAAAACACATAATAAAATGCCAACTCTCTGGACATTTTTAAATCTAGGCTAACCCCATCTTTTCTCCCTGCACTACGGTTCCCCCTAGTTTGACTGAAACCATTGTTATGTTCACCCTGTTCTGCCTGTGATTTTCAAATACTGTTGCTGTAAAAATAAATCTTTATACTAGCTATGCATGTTTTACTGAGTTTTCTTATTGCTATGATTTTGTGTTTTTGATATATCTTTGTTGTATCTTTGTTTGATATATCTTTGTTGTATTGTATAAAATAAAAGGAACTTTAGCGGTTTGTGCTTGCTATGCAATCACCAGAACCCAACAATACAGTCATTTTGGCAAGGAGGGAACGGAATTAATCGCTGCCAACTGTTCATACCGTTTGTGCTTTGCTGTGCCCTAAAATGCAGCAATGTCTCCAACTCACTAAAATAGCCATTCTCCGCTCAGCTGTCAGTCACAGTTTCACTTTCTAATGTTGAGTGACAGATGACAGGGTCACTGAATAGGCTTTTCATCGAGATTGCTTAAACACTAACTCAGCACATAGCAGCCAGAAGAAGGAGAGGTCACTGCTCTGACGGCATTGCAGGAAATAAAAATAACACCCGTGTAAAGTGAGTGGTACAACTACGTGTGGGGGTCCCCGGGGGGTCCAGGCCCACAGGAACGCTCCCCGGGGTGCCGGCCAGAACTGCGGTTCTGGCCGGCACTACGGTTGAGAAATGACCCCCGTGTGGGGGTCCCTCTACTGTCGTTCGTGTGTGTGTGTGTGTGTGTGTGTGTGTGTGTGTGTGTGTGTGTGTGTGTGCGCGCGCGCGTGCATTAGCCGTTAGGCTGAGCAACAGTGACACTTGGTTGTGAAAACCAACCAAATGCAATTTTCGTGCTCGGACACAGCCAGCCAGCCAGGGAGTCAGGACAGACACACATACTTCCTTAATGGAGTGGTTGCACCACTCCAAAAAGATAACACACATCGCGCAGTGGTATAACGAAGCTGTATAATTAAATAAGTGCCCTCAATTCTTGAATTCAACCAGTTTCGACCATCAACCATCTTTCGCAGACCTTAAAATGCATTTAGAAGTTTTAGGAATTTACTGAGTTGATTTCAGTCCCACTCTATATTTATTATGGCTTCTAAAACAAGTGTGTTATTTGTGTGTGCATTCAGAGTGACGTTTAATGGTGCATTAAACTATTAGTATTATTTTAACCATTATTTGTTTAAAAAAAAAAGCTTGTAGATCTGCTATTTTAGAAAAATCGTGAAAATGTATGCAAATCTTTGAATATATATTCTTTCACAGCAAACGTTCTTAACTCAAATCTTTGCTTCTGGGGGCGATATAGAAACACAGGATTTTCAACTGCCCGGGACCCAAATTAATGAAAACAGCAGACGTACAAGATTGGTCTACGAGCTTGTTGATCGCCTAATTTCTCTACTTCTATTATTAGATTTGTCATTTTATTTGTTTTGGAATAGTTTTATTGATTAAAAGTTGTGTTTTATTTATTTATTATTATACATTAAACAAATCAGACCTCTCTGAAGTGAGTGTTGCAACAGCGCCCCCTGTTGGTACCCTAAACATAGGGACACCAACAGGGACGGACAGACGGACACCAACAGGTACGGACAAAGCTGGGCATTGGAGTGGCTTGCACCCTATGGTTGTACAACTCAAAAAAAAATATTTTCAGATTTACAGTAGGAAACAGGAAAAGAATATTATATAAATTAGTACTCACAACCCATAGAAATTGGTCTGCGGACTCCGCGACACAACCTCGTTTTGGGAAGCAGTGCTCTAAATGAGTCTAAATGAGAGAATGGCTCGGCACCAGACCTGGCAGAGGGCATTGGTGGTGGAGAGAACAGATGGACAGACAGGGTACAAAGATAAGCTGCAGGTGAGCGGGGGCCAGGGAGAGGGGGGGGAAGGGGTTGTCCTCTGTGTTCAACAGCATAGTCACCAACACTGACTTTGAGTGGCAGAGATTTGCTGTGTGAAATAGGTAAAACGGTTGAGAAAACAGATGCTCTCTCAGCTGATCTGTAGTGTTCAGACTGATTACAGACAGTACATGTCCGAATGGACCTCTGTCCAATAACTGGGGACAGATATTGTTAAGGACAAGTGGGAAATGGAGAGTGAACGACGCCGGCCGCTATGATTGGTTTTGCGCACAAGCACAGACAGTGAACAGTATACAGTATTTCTATATTATGTCATTGTGTGAAACTCCAGCGAAACCTCTAAAAAAACAATTTTCTATAAGATTTCTCAATATTCTTGAGATGCCTTTCAATCATAATAAAAATACCACCTAACACAGTGTTGGAGTAACATCACAATGATAATTGTGCTGAATTCATCATAATTGAGCTGAATTCATCATTTGTCTATGAGTGATTGATTGATTGATTGATTGATTGTTAACACTAAGGATTTCACTGCATGAGATCTACAGTAGGAACGGTCGTGCTGCCATGATGTTGATGATTTGGCCTATATGTGGGGGGGGGGGGGGGGGGTCCCTGGTGGTATGTTTTTATGATACCTAAAGTTAACAGCAACACTAATGACCAGCTGTTGACTTGCTCTGCAGCTGAGACTCCTATACGGCTCCTATACTCCTATAAGACTATTGTGTTGATAATGGCCAGAGAGAGCCTCTCTGAAGGGAGAGATGGTAGGGTACATACTACATACTGTACTAGACGGGTTCTGGGGACCCATTTGTGGGTGTCGCGGACACATTGTTATGTGTCCCCTTAGTTAGTGTTTTTTTTTTTTTCTTCAAAACATTTTCAAAAAACATTCCCCCCCAAAAAAGCAAAACTTTTCATGAATTAATAAATAAATCCAATGATTTTTTTCAGTAATGGCATGAAGAAATGAAAGAAAGATCTAAGAACAAACACTTCATGACCATAACAAACTTTTACTGGTTAAGGTCATGACAGAACCAAGGTACTACTAATAATGATAATATGAAGAATAATAATAATACGACACACTGGCTTCCAAGTGGCTGCAATCAGTCGTGGCGACTGAGAACTTTAATCCATGTGTAGCTTTATGAAGTGGAGACTTCACTTCATTCATTAATTATTGAATTTGATTGGTCCAGGCTCTGTCGCAATGCCATGGCCTGCGTTACATTACCGTTTCACCATTTATAACTAGATCACTCGCTCGCTGGCCGTCAGGACGGGGCGTTAAAGCATGGTATAATTGCAGTCTGTTTTGCCATGGCGGTTGCAGCAGTCAGCTGCTCTCAATGCCCTAGGCTCTGAGGACCACTACACTAAATAAAGCCCAATGAATCACCTCTGCAGCCGCAGCTCAACCAGGCTGAACTCAGCCACTGCCAGCCTCCATTCTCATTCTAATGATCTTGGAGAGCCCCTCAATGCCTTGTAATTGTTACGGTAGAAGTGGCCTTCAATTAGGCATGAGCTGTTAACTGAGAGTTTCTACATTCCAGACACAAGCTCTGGTCATGCCTGCCACTCACCCCTAAAGGCTGCAGGCAGTCAGGTTGACTCAGAGCCAGACCATTGTTTAGAATTCAGTCACTTCCTCTCGCTTACATTAGTACTGTATGCTTTCACAGAGGGCCGGCCATGTTAAAAGGGCAGATATGACGCCCGCAGCCCTTATTATACTGGAGAGGATGTTGTTTTTATCCAAAATTAGTTAATGGCACTGGCAAACTATACATACTAAAGCATGTCTGAAATAAATGCTTAAACATGTCGGTACAGTAGGTGTAATGTTAGAGCTGCGCTAGCTACCACTAGCAATGCTAACAATCTATTACAATTCCCTGCAAAAGTATGCACATTTGCGGTAAAATCCGCTATTTCTACTTGATCGTTTTGAAAGGTACTGTATCACTAGTCTGTTGGCCAATTTGACCCAATACTACAATCTCAGTAATACATTCATCTGACAGAAGAAATATCACACTCGTGTGAAGTGAGGGGTGCCCACTGTATTTATATCAGCCACATGATGTCTTATGCTGTCAATTAGTAACATCAAAGTCCATAGACAAACAACGGCTCAAAAGTGCTCTTTAAAGTGCTCTTAACAAACTTTGTAATATCCTCAAAGTCCATAGACTTGGCTGCTATCTTCAAAAGATCATCATAAGAACATCATAAGGCGCTGCATCATAAGGCTAGCGCCTTATGATGTTATAAGGTTTAGACCTTAAAATGGTCAGAAATATGTATTTCTCCCTTGGCCAGTTCCCACTTTAAAAAGAGACTCAACAGGTTTTTAATTTCTATTTTTAGTACATTTTGATGCCAATAGTTTAGCACTTTTACTCAAGTACATTTGGATTTCCAGACTTTTACTTGTACCGGAATAGTTCTATAGTATTGAGTACTTTTTCCACCACTGATAGGACGCATACCACATGGGCTCTAATGGCTGACAGCGATGTCCCTGGTTCGATTCCCATCCGTCAACAACCATGGTGATCAATGCTCTGCTCTCGCCTGGGCATTAGTGTGCCATTGTGTGGGATGCTGCAGTACTGTGAGAAACATTTTTGAGATCTAGGTCAGC
The DNA here is from genome assembly GCF_963924005.1 of Protomyctophum bolini. Taxonomy (NCBI): domain Eukaryota; kingdom Metazoa; phylum Chordata; class Actinopteri; order Myctophiformes; family Myctophidae; genus Protomyctophum; species Protomyctophum bolini. The sequence continues at coordinate 24,023,474 of NC_137874.1, read as the reverse complement.
TTTTCATTGTCCCAGTCTCTTATACTTTTTTCCCTTTTCTCTAAGGATCAGCTGAATCGCTCTCCGAGTGTTACAACGTAAATGAATGAGTTAATGGGTTGGCGCCCTAGCCTGTCTTCCATGAGGAGGAAGCCCAACAAACCCACGGTAAGGCCTTTAGGAGGGCCATTCAAGACGCAAGCGGAGCCTGCAGCACCACCATGGGCCAGGTGGAGCCTGCAGAACCATTGCGGCTCAAGAATCCACCACTCCTGAATGAAGTGCCTGGTGCTGGGACTCTGGTGCAACGCACAGGTCCTGGTATGGGCTCAGATCCATGCCAATATTATCTGTGTGTTCGTAAAAGAAAATGCGTAAAAAAACAATCCGTAAAAGAAAAATGCGTAAAAAAACAATCCGTAAAAGAAAAATGCGTAAAAAAACAATCTGTAAAAGAAAAATGCGTAAAAAAACAATCTGTAAAAGAAAAATGCGTAAAAGTTACAGATGCTTTTTTTGGTTCCCCAGTGATATCACTGCCAAAATTCACATGACGGCTGAGAGCCAATCACTTACGAACAGAAAAAAAGACAACCTAAATTACGAATGCTTTTTTTGGTTCCCCAGTGATATCACTGCCAAAAATCACATGACGGCTGAGAGCCAATCACGTGAGGCCTTTTCCTCTACCCAATCAAAAAGCTCCATAAGTCTGCCTGGCAACTGAGGTTGCCATGTTTGTCTGGGGCTACGTTATAAGTATAAGTATAAGTTTATGAGTTACAAGTTTAGCTATATTATATCCATATCTTGTCTTAAAACAACCACTCAATGGCATTATTGACTAATTCATTATTTTATAATATATATATATATATATATATATATATATTATATATACACTATAATTAGTGAATCACTGCCTGCACCAATCGCTCCCACTTTTCACACCGGGGGGCAATATCGCACAACGGGCAAGGGCTAGTATAAAATAGTAATACATAACTTAAAAATATATATTTAATCTGGGACTGGGCTTTCCTGTCTATAGGTTTAGCTATATATCCATAATATCTTGAATTAAAACAACCAGTCAATTACACAAATTCGTTATTTTAGTAGCCTAAAATAAATAAAATAAATTCAGCTATATATCCAATATCCATATGATATTAAAACAATCGGCAAATAGGCTATATCCTAATTTCTGCACACAGGCATCATTATTTTCGTTCTGACGATTAAGTAAGGCATTGTATAATTTCACCACAGGGAGACGCTGTACGTCTTGCTCACTGTCTCATGCACACACCACCCCCCCCCCTGCCTGAAACATATATATATTAAATATATATTTTTAAGTTATGTATTACTATTTTATACTAGCCCTTGCCCGTTGTGCGATATTGCCCCCCCGTGTGAAAAGTGGGAGCGATTGGTGCAGGCAGTGATTCACTAATTATAGTGTATATATAATAAAATAATGAATTAGTCAATAATGCCATTGAGTGGTTGTTTTAAGACAAGATATGGATATAATATAGCTAAACTTGTAACTCATAAACTTATACTTATACTTATAACGTAGCCCCAGACAAACATGGCAACCTCAGTTGCCAGGCAGACTTATGGAGCTTTTTGATTGGGTAGAGGAAAAGGCCTCACGTGATTGGCTCTCAGCCGTCATGTGATTTTTGGCAGTGATATCACTGGGGAACCAAAAAAAGCATTCGTAATTTAGGTTGTCTTTTTTTCTGTTCGTAAGTGATTGGCTCTCAGCCATCATGTGAATTTTGGCAGTGATATCACTGGGGAACCAAAAAAAGCATCTGTAACTTTTACGCATTTTTCTTTTACAGATTGTTTTTTTACGCATTTTTCTTTTACAGATTGTTTTTTTACGCATTTTTCTTTTACGGATTGTTTTTTTACGCATTTTTCTTTTACGGATTGTTTTTTTACGCATTTTCTTTTACGAACACACAGATAATATTGGCATGGATCTGAGCCCATATCCTGGACCTGGTGAGACGTAGGAGGAGCGCGGACAGGAGTCAACACACAGAGCCTAGTCCTCCCATACAGGTACTGTATGCGATCCTCCCAGTCCCGGCAGAGTAGTTCTAGTTCCGGAGCAACGGATTGTGTGGCCCTGATCTTTGATCGAGGATAGCTACTGGGACGTAAGTCGCGGCTTAATCACCCCGGCTTGGTCACCTGAGGGGTATGATCTTGCGAGACCCGGCCGAAACCCTGATGACCTTAGGATACATCACTGAGGATACATCAGAGGGGCATCTATGCTGTGTTTTTTAGTTTTAAACTTTAAAACAAAAAACCGATCAAAAAAGTTGCAACTCAGGTCCGTTATACTAAGTATGTGACTATATATTTGATAATCGTAATTATGTATCCATCTTTAAATGTTTTTGAGTTATAGTGAAATGTAAGTGATTTTGACAGATAATAGGCTATATAGACCAACGCCACCAAACTATGAATACCAACACAATACATTCAGTTTTTAGTATGAAGTAAACTGCACTGTTTTTGACAAAGTAATGGCAATAGACGCTTTTGCACTTCCTCCATTTGAAATGGACCTAAATTACACTGTTACAGGGGTGTTGGGGGACTGAGGATGATAGTATGGTCAAAACGTCACGGTATATAAAATCTGCAGATGAAAATGACATGACTAACATGAGTGGTCTAAATTACCTCTTGTTCTTGAACTCTTCTGATGCTGCCAGTTTGTCAAAATAAAGGCGCTGTTAAGTCTCATCTCTCTTTAGAATCGTTTATATTCCAAGCGAGATTCTTGGTTAAGTCAGAAATTAGGACAGAACATCAGCGTTCTGATCAAAACCATGGACAGCGACGTAGATTCAAAGATAATACAGTTTTGTCGGCCAATAAACAAGAAAGTGAATGGCTGCTCGCAGCCGCGCATGCGCAAAACATGTCCAGGAGCTGTGTGCAAGGCGTTGCCTAGCAACTGGAGCTGTCAAAAAATGGATTACAGCGATCCCGTTTTATATGATTTAAAAGGGCCTTAAGACGCCTATACACGTCCTTTGCACCCTGCGTTTTGTATTGAGAGGACGTGTGGGACATCTTTAGCACAAAAGCTGTTAAAATGATCTAGGTCAGCTTCTGTTTTCTATCCAGTGGAGCTTTGCATTGTAGGTCATTTATTGCCACAAAGTAGAGGAATCCCATAACAAGAATTGTAACATGGAGTAATGAGGAAAGAAAACGTTATAGGAGAAAAGGAAATGACAAAAGACAACTACGGTATTAGGACAAGGAACTGTAGTCAATATCAATGATGAATGTGAAGGTTTCAGAAAGGAGTTGTAGGCATATTTCACAGAAATGTTACCTGCACACCATTATCTGAATGACATGAAACACCAAAAAGGTTATCCATACCGGTTAAATCTTCGCCTTATGATCATGTGATAATTATCTGTTATCTATTATTTGTCTGGGATCATACAGGCAGGGATTCATAGAGCACAATGGAAATATCTATCTATTGTTTTTCAGAAATACAGCAATCAGCAGTTTTTGGCTGACAGCTACAAAGGGTTGATTCCCACTCCTAAATTACTGTCTACTGGCTGGACATGATTGTATAACATTTCTATTTATAAACAGATTTTTGTTGATAGTTTTGCTGTTTTGGCTGTTTTGTAATTTTGGCCTCCTATTTACTTACTAAGGTTTTGTACTTTTTATTCACTGTAGAGAAATGTTACATGCAATGTATGTACAAAGAAACCTTTTCCTTGTATTCAAGCCATTACGCTACGGGATAAGTAAATGATAGAAAACAACTCCTTTAAGCAATCACAATCCATCCAGACATCAATGCGAGTGTATTTGGAATAAACAAATCAAGAAATACTAGCTGTGGGCATTCTGTGCATTTCAGGTGACTTTCTGGTTAAATTGGGGATTGGGGAATTTGGCGAGACAGCAGTTACTTCCAGTCTCACATCGCAACAAGGCTTAATGGATTACAATGAACGATGCAATCTGCTGCATCTGGAAACATCCTATAATTAACACAGGCACTGTCTGCTCCTGGCAGTAAAGGGAGTACCATCCTTCAAACACACATCGGATAGACCCCCTAATGCGCGTGCACGAACGCACGCACACACGCACACACACACACACACACACACACACACACACACACACACACACACACGCACACTTTATTATTTATAAAAATAGACTGGGAATAGATGCCCTCCACTAAAACGTATACTAAACCGCTTTTATTATACCAGTGAGGCGTTAAAATCAATGCCTCCCTGTCTCTGCCTCCCAAACCAGATTTAATCAGTGTGTTTCTTATGAGGTTTCTTGAACTGGGCTGCTATATTGCTGGAATGGTGTACCGCATCCGCCCCTTTGAGGGACATGAACATCATGCTGTGTCCGCCCCTTTGAGGGACATGAACATCATGCTGTGTCCTCCCCTTTGAGGGACATGAACATCATGCTGTGTCCTCCCATTGAGGGACATGAACATCATGCTGTGTCCGCCCCTTTGAGGGACATGAACATCATGCTGTGTCCTCCCCTTTGAGGGACATGAACATCATGCTGTGTCCTCCCATTGAGGGACATGAACATCATGCCGTGTCTGCCCCTTTGAGGGACATGAACATCATGCTGTGTCCTCCCCTTTGAGGGACATGAACATCATGCAGTGTCCTCCCTTTGAGGGACATGAACATCATGCAGTGTCCTCCCCTTTGAGGGACATGAACATCATGCTGTGTCCTCCCCTTTGAGGGACATGAACATCATGCCGTGTCTGCCCCTTTGAGGGACATGAACATCATGCAGTGTCCTCCCTTTGAGGGACATGAACATCATGCTGTGTCCTCCCCTTTGAGGGACATGAACATCATGATGTGTCCTCCCCTTTGAGGGACATGAACATCATGCTGTGTCCGCCCCTTTGAGGGACATGAACATCATGCTGTGTCCTCCCCTTTGAGGGACATGAACATCATGCTGTGTCCTCCCCTTTGAGGGACATGAACATCATGCTGTGTCCTCCCCTTTGAGGGACATGAACATCATGATGTGTCCTCCCCTTTGAGGGACATGAACATCATGCTGTGTCCTCCCTTTGAGGGACATGAACATCATGCTGTGTCCTCCCCTTTGAGGGACATGAACATCATGATGTGTCCTCCCCTTTGAGGGACATGAACATCATGCAGTGTCCGCCCCATTGAGGGACATGAAGATCATGGAATGAAACTATTTAGATCTACTATACCTCATTCTCCCACATTCATTCTTCTTGGAGACCGTTTATAGTCTATAGCTATGTTTGTCAAACACACCTCTGCTTATGCATAAATCATATCACGTTATATATCAATTACAAGTGTCATTAGATGACTTTCTGTAAGTTTCATAAAAGAGTAACATCAACATGGGATGTCAGTCATCTATAGCGGTTCAAGATAAAGCAGAGAAATATTGCTATAACAAAATATGGATGTGGAAACAAATACTGTAAAAAAGCACAACAGAAAGCTTTACTGTAGGCTCCGGACATAATAAAAGCTGCTCTCCCCATAAACTCATATATAAGTCATGAAGCAGAGCCCTCCTACAGTGTAAAGTGTCCCCTCAATCCCATCCTGCATTCATCATGCTGGTCGGAATTGTATACCAAAAACACCTCCTTTATGCCCAGTATCATCCATCTCTTGTCCTTCATAGCATCTGCTGAGGTTGTTAAAAAATACAATTGTGTGTGGATGAGTTGCACACTAGAATAGGAAGCATGGTGGCATCTGACCACCTCCTGTGTAAAGTTATGCTGTATGTGGAATTCTGCTTTGGAAACAATGTGCATTAATATTCAGGGATTGCTACAGTATCTGCCATTACATCAACAACAAAACTCCACTAAGGCGAAGCTTTTTTAACTCATTTTCTGCCGCGTCTAATGTCAAGTTTACCTCTCACACGCCACGCTTTTCAGCCGTAAGCTCATATCTTGAAAAGCCACCAGCTGATTTGGCGAACCGGAGTAACAATCAATAATTTCCGGGGCAGTCGCTAGATATACTTTTGCCTTCATCAGAAGCGCTGTTACAGTACCGCAAGGTCGTGGGGATTTTTTATTGAGCTCCTAAAACATTGATGTTCTGTATGATCACCTCAATCTGAGCTTCAATTCAGAGAAAAACGTTGCTAAAGATCGTTGCTAAAGATAGTCTGGATGGAGGGAAAATATTCAATGACGTCACAACTCTGAAGTAAAACGTTGCCAGGCAACGGAGACCCAAGAACCCAAGAACTCGTTTAATGTCGTCCTAGGTGATCTGTGACTGTGACTGAAAAAAGTCGTCCAATGTCGCCTTAGGCAGAATGTGAATCAAGTTGGCGACGGTAAAGTAGCGACTGAATTCTGTGAGCGGAGTTCTTATTCTTATGCCCGTTCAGAACATGGGAAAGGCATTCACTCCGCACTTAAAATCCAATAAGGGGAAAAAGTGTAAAAAAACAAACAATTACTACTAGCGCAGCAACTGAATATAAACCAGCTTGCAATTGGAAAAGGAAAACTATAAAATGTAACCTGATAAATGGGTACTCCTGATTGGATGGAATTGGTAACCCATGATAATTACTCGCGACCCATACAAATTGGTCCAAACTCATTGTTTGGGAAATAATGCTCTATTATAATAACAATGGGTACAGCAAGTGCTCCGACAATAGGTTCAACCTAGTATTGCATAACCAGGTGCGGCATGCATTCAAAATCAAACTTTGATTTGATTTGGGGAAAAAGATATGTGAGCAAAATCACAATAAAACTTAAACCCAAGATAACACTTCAAAGTGCAATGTGGTCTTGTGTCATTCCCGACTTGCATGGTCTTCGAATAGGCCGGTGCGCTGTGACCAGAGGTCACCGGTCTAGTAATATTGAATTTCACAAGGCACAACTCATGTCATCAATGGCCATGCTGTAAAACCTGTACCCATTATAGGCTTGAAGGCTGTGTCAGACTCACCCGTACTAATAGTGCCTTTCTGCCATTGGCCCTCCAGTGCAATAATTAAAACACACATTAGCCTTGCAAGCTGTCTGCCTCATCATCTCATAGCCTGCATGTATAACCTATTTACCCATGCAAAGGACATCTGGCCTTTTAAGAGACAAAAAGCACAAGGGGTCACCAAATTATTCCATATAATGCAATGTCAGCAGGGGAAGAAAATGGATAGCAGGGAGACAGTGTGGCGGAGATGATTTGTACCCAACCCCCCTGCCAACCACCCTCCAAAGACGGACCCCGACAGCTTCAAAAGGATATGAACCTTAATCTTGTCAAATTGAATTGATTATGCATGCATGTTATGCATCCCCTTCAACCCCCCACGTTCACATCAACTACAACTTAATTTGTAGCAGAATTGTTTCAAATGGCTACTTGAGAAGTAAGTGACTAAGTGTCTGCCTTCAGCTGCCTTCTGTCATCATCAAGAGGAGAAACGGCAGCAGCACAGCTGTATCAGAGAGACACATTCAATGAAAAAGGACTTATACCTACACAGACCTGCCACATAATTTGTGCTTTGCAATGCAATATGCAACTACTTAACTTAAGCCATAATTATTTTTTGCATTAACATGGAATTACAGTACTGTATTCGAATATTAGAGATTGCACAGTGGGATCCCAAAAAAGGAATTAATTTGTGATTTATTGTAGTGAACTGTCCTATGTTAACTAACTACTATACACGAAGATCTGACTGAAATGTCCAGGTTGAAAAATAACATTGCTTAATAGGGGTACATAATTAACCAACTATTTATTTAATTAATGAACTAGACTGACAAGCTACATTGTCTTAAATGTAAGCCAGACAGAAATGGAAGTCTATTAAGGAATGTATTAAATATATATTCTTCTCACCAGGGTCCATGCAGTCATTAATCTTGGTATTCCTAAACCACTACAAATTTATCATCATGTCAAAGCCTAGTGCTAAGTCTGTCTGACCTACAGTACAATGACAATATAAAATAAAGCACATTTCTGTATAAATAAGGAAATCACGTGAAGATCTCATTTGCAATATGATCAAGGATTGGACAACCGTACATGAATAAGAAGGAGCTCTATAAGTAAATTAAGTGGTTTTCCTTTTGAGACAGATCATCAGATTATATAAAAACTCATCAAGGTCAACCTTGCATCATCCACGCCACTGCGTTGATAAAACGGTAACATTGTCTGGAGGTGAGCGATGGCTCAGAGGTAGACCTAAACCAACATTAAATTCATTTAATTGCAGTGAGGTGCCGAGGCGGTCAGTAATCAGAGGTTGCGCTCTAGAGATGACAGGAGAGGGTCGGGAGATGGTCAGTATATCCCTGACCGATGTTTACACACCCGCTATGAATGTCAAAAACCCCATTGTGGTTTTCACCATAATCTGATTAAAAGCTATTGATTGTGCTAGAGGTAGGATGCAATTAAACAAAGCAAACAATAGGTTGGAAAAAACGGTCATGTTAAATAATTGTACATTATGCCATGGGCTGTCAGAAGTAACACAAAACCCTTGTGACGCCCCCCCCCCCGCGGCCAGGGAATTAGCTTCCCATTGCTCCTCCGGGCCGGGCTACAGCCTTTTCTATTGTATGGGGAACACAGGTAATCAAGGGTTCAATGTCACTAGCATTGAGGGACGATGACCAAACGCTGCAAAAAGAAAAAAAGCAATGGAGGGCAGAGCCTTTGGAGGACAAAAGACAACGTGTATACCTGGATGAAGGCCAGTGAATGCTATTGCTAAAATATGGAGGGAGTAGCCTGGACACCAGACAGATCAGGGCAGATATTGGTTTGGCACTCCGCAGTTTGAATTCAATTTCGTTCACCCCAAAGACCAATCAGAGCCCACTATTCAAAGTGAGACTTTTTTTTGCTGTGACATTGGAATCTTGTTTGTATTAACCAATAACCGCCCCTTGGAAATAAATATTCCACGCCAAAGTTCCAGACTAATAGCTACACAGTGATATTAGTCTGGCCATGCCAGGCTAAGGAGAGAGTCCCTACTCCATGACCACTGTGCAGGACATGATGCAGACGGATTAAAAGCCTTAAAGCCAAACATGGAGACCCAAATAATCGCCAAAGGCGAATTTGAAACAATAAAAATGGCACAAAGCTATAAGAAAGACCATTTCTCCCAAGGGAACCACACAACTGCCTTGACCGTTGTCATAATTAAAAGATTATGCGAGCACTGGCAGGCAAGACAAAGAATATATGTTCTTGCCGTTGAAGACCCAAAAAAATCTGTCATCTTTTAAATTGAATGTAATTGTACAGTATGCAATAAACTACCTTATCTATTCTTGGCCTGGGCCGTGGCTCAGCGGTCCAGGCACCTTGTCCGGTAGTCAGAGTCTGGCAGTGTGCCGCGGGTTCGACTCCCGATCCCGACGGCCTTTGCTGCATGTCACTCCCCCATCTCTCTCCCCCATTTCCTGTCATCCTACTGTCTGTAGGCTGACAGGAAGCCACAATCTATTCTTTCCATTTATTAATATCGTTATAACTTCCCATATATATTCAATGCTCATCACTATTCAGTATCACCTTTGGTTAGCCAAACTCAAAATAAGTGGACTCACAGGTCATGACGTGCATGTGATAAATGCACATCAATTGTACATATATTTACCTAAATTAGTGTAGCACAAGGTCAGAAAGCTTAGTGTGTGGCACTGTGTGCACACACGCACAAACCCACGCATGCATGCACGCACGCGCCATACAGAGCTAATTCACCTCTGACCGTGGACAGAATGTTGTGCCTACGCATTCAGAGACATCAGTTCCATTCCATTGCCAGACAGAAAGCCCCCCAAACAGTGATGTTTGGGGTTAGACATGAGCTGAGACGGTGAGACCAGACACTCTGGAGAATCCGTTTATCAATTATTCATCAGCTATGAGACCCTAGACTTGCAGCTATCATAATCGTGCACAGGTGCACAAGCCTGGTGACGCGAGGTTACACTCAAGCAGTAACTTGTAGATTAAGGAGCACTTTAATGGAAATTAGCATTTTTATTTCTATGAAGGCTTTACCATAAAGACTGTCAAATGTTATTTTGTTTTTTACATTCCATGGTTCTATATAATATATAGAAATGTTTTAGGTTGTAACAGTTTACTTGAATAATAGAGAACATGGCTAGGCGAACACAATTTTCCTTTGTTCAGTTCGGCGAGGCAAGCCAGGCAGGGTGATATTTTGTCTCTCTACTCTTCTATTGAGACATTTAGATCGTGTCAAAGATCATGTCTCACCTACTGTAGAAGACCAAATGTTTACCTGATGGTCAAGATTCAATTTATCCCCTGAGCAAGTTGGCCAGGCAGGCTCAATTATCTCAATGTAAAGATTTCAGCGCTTACGCAGGAAACAGGGTTCAAATCTGGGGTAGAAGAGGTAAGTTACATGATTATGTTGATGTTTTTGGTGCCACAAAGAAAGGTGTCTTCATTGGAGCTGCTTAGTTCATGTCAGATCACAAAGAACGGATTTCAAGAGCGATGTCACTATCCAGGTCTCATATTCTTCAACACTGTTCCACTTTCAATCTCCCCATAGGTCCAAAGTGGGCCAGTGCTGAGTTACATAAGGTAACTCTGAAAGAGTATGATCCTGGTCAAGAAAAATAGAACCAACCCACACACGTACTGTAACATGCTCCAATAAATATTAATGAGGTTTTGAGCCTCCGGTCCTGTTATCATCACTTGAAGAACCCCAGCGTTGCAACGCGTGAGTGTGTGGATTATATTCCTTTTCATGATCCTATCTTAACCGAGCCAGTTCTCTGACAAGTGATGTGTGTATGCTATCAGCGGTCTGATGATCATGGTCAAGCCTTCGTTTAGCCTTTGTTGTAATCGAGACATGAGACTGGTTATGCCCAAAGGGCTCAAGTAAGAGATGAACAACAGTGTTGTATTTGCAATCTTCCCCTAAACCACTTGGGGCTGAACATTCAACAAAAATAACAGATACACGAGTATGCTGATTTGGTGTTGAGAGGGGAAAGGAGCAGCAGACAGACCTAGTCTAGACTAGCCCCAGGCAACCCCAGTGTATAGACATGGACCGTCCTGGGCGCAGCCACTAAGCGCAGCTTCACACCTCCGCACTGATTAGCTACACCTGGCCTACAGGGCACTGCTCCATGGATTCAAGCGTGGTATCAACACATTGTAACGGATATATCATCAGAGCCCAACATGGTAGTGATACAGAAAAGTGTGCAGAAATGCCAGAAGATAGAAACCTGGAGTGGAGAGTCCAACTAGGAGAGAGTCCAACTAACCTGTTTTCCATTCTAGTGTATTAAGAACAGACTGACTTGAACAATTAAAATACTGTGTGTTCACAGTCTCAGACTAACCAAGTTTTTCTATACCCAGTTACTGCAGTGGAAACGTGTACAGTGTTGATGTCAACACTCAACATTGTGCTGGCATCTTGGTGAGCCCTCCTGGTAGATTGCATACCATTAAAGGACCACTTCACCACTTTTCAACTTATCTTCATATATTATGGTCCACACTAATGTTCATGATAAAATTCCACAATGTTTTCCTCCTCAGTCTGTCTCATAGGAGGGCTGTGGGCAGAAACCCGTCCACCAGTCACATCATCGTTATGCAATTTTCTTTTTTTAAACAAGATTTAAAAAAATACATAGATTTTTATTAACGTGAAAATCTAGTCTTGTTTCCTATCTGTCTCACTGTAACTATCTCAATAAAGAATGAACATGCCTAACTTGTTTGGGAAATAGTGATAACAGATAGAGGCCAGAGGATGGATGGTCACTATCAGTCAACTCAATGGCATCTTCCAGCTCCACACACATCTCTAAACAGCAGCCAGATATTTGGTGGGGGTTGGGGAGCCTAATGATCTTTTAATGGCAAACCTTCACTCAACCTTCCTCCTACCATATCATTTGCTCCCTAGTACCGTATATCCACAATTTCACTGTCTCTCCGTCTGTCTGTCTCCCATCCCCCTACTGTAAGCTCTACTGTGGGTCCACCTGGGAACTAATGCCCACATTGTATCAGAACTATCTAGCACTCGCATGACTGAGAGGTCATTATGATAAGTTGATTATCTGAAGATTTCATCATCCATCATCATTCCATCATCTCAGATTTTATATTACATCTGAAACATTTTCTAAATATGAATTCAAGCACATGCTACTTGGGTCACATTTTACTTCAGTCATGCGAGTGTTAAAGAAGATCTATATTTGCTGCCTATGTGGAGAATTTCCAATGAACAGATCGTAGCGCCTAGCAACATTATTCTATAATCTTTATAGGAATCAACTAATAACATGAAAAATGTGCGAAACCTTTTCATTTCCAATTGGTTCATGAAGAGGTATACTCTGTCATTCAGAGTAACGCACATCCTCCGTCATTGGTGCTGAGCCAAACTGTTAAAACAGACAAAGTAGAACAAAGCAGGGGTTCGCAACTCACTTTAGGATGCTCCAAAAAATGTACTCTGTCATTCCATTCAGGCTATAAAGAGGCATGGTGTATGGGATGAGCACACAGTGGCTAAACATAGTACATAGTGCCACCTCACCGTCTGCATCAGAGCTGCTACAGCACTGTCCTAGATAAAGCACTAAGATAACCTACTGCCAAGTCCAGGGTGTGTAATGCATTACATTTTATTTTGCTATCAACTTGATAGCAAAAGCCAAGAATATGGGAATCTATTCCAGCATGTGATAAATATAGCCATGAAAAACTAATACTTTGAATAGATAAAATACTGTATATAGTCAAAATGTAACACTTCACAAACAGGTAATCGGCGGTTATTGATTGCCTGTGTTCTGTTTTACGCTAAACAGATGTTTGCAGTCCTGTAACATTTCAATCAACAGACTTTAGCCCCATTTTCCAAGCTCACAAAATCAACAGAGTTCCCACAAGCACAGAAACAATATGAGCTCCAGCATTACCTTGCATATCCCTTCTACTTCAAGGCCACTGAGGTTCGCAAAAAGACAGTGGTGCCTCTTGCTCAGCACTGATGTCGGAGTGAGATTAGCCGTGGTGGGGGCCACATTATTCTCAAGTTCATGGTTAGTACACTGCTTGTCTGTCCTCTCCGACTCTTGCTGTTGAGATCCTGGGGCTTCAGCCTCCTCGCGCCTCTCCATCTCGCTGCCTGCAGTCGCAGGCTCTGGCTGCTCGGGCCGAGAGCACAGATCATACATCACTCTCTGTCAAAGTCAAAGAGCAGAGTTGAGATCGATACAGCCAAAATCGAGCCGGTTGATGCAGGCTATTCATTTGCTGAAGGAGAATTACATGGATCAGATGCTGCAGGCTTCCTTCAACATTTTCCCATACCCTTTCTCCAAGTGTTTACAAGAGTGGGTAATCCCCTGGGGCTCAAGATTAAGTTTGTGACACCAAAGCAGTAGCATCACTCAGCACGGCCATCGTTTATCAGCAAACGATTATAGAGCCTCCAATATGTGTTAATCCTAGTCCATGAGGAATTCAAATGCACAAAATTAGCAATAGAGGGCTCTTGTTCCATTGTAAGATGTTTTTCATAGCAAAAGGGCCTGTGTCATCTCCAAGACTAAACCAGTGGTGCATAACACGGAAAGCATCCTTTTTCCTCCCTCCTCTGTGATGTAAAACATCTTGATTGGGATGTCATATTTATTTTATGACATTATTCCCTTGTGGTACATCTATCGATATCATCGTAGCATGCTTATAGTACTGCGATCATTATCAACAATGGTGGCGCATGCAGATTTAAATCCCCACTTACTAGACTGTGTTCCTGCCTTCCCGCTCTGTCGTCCTCCGAAATGAGAAGGAATTGTCATCGCTGCATCTCGTACAGAGATGGGGAAAAGACAGGCCGCGGAACAAGCGGCCCACTTCCAAGTCTGTGTGACGCCAAAACCTCAGATGTAAGGCCTCACTGATGTACGTGCCAGTGAATAAGGGGAGAAAGAGAGGAAGATTTAAATAAAAGATCTCTGGTCCCCATTCTCTCACAATGCAGCGGCGACGGTGGTGGCTTGAGATGAGTCTTCAAGTGTGCTTATATCCTCAATGACGACGATGTCTCAAAAACATATTTCCCCCACCTCTTCGAGGTGTTAGTAGTACCGTCTCGGTGATAACAACATAGGGGTGCAGAAATAGGATGAAGGGGAAATATTTGTGCGCGTGTGTGTGTCTGAGACACACACACACACACACACACACACAGAGAGACACTGCATGTTGGTAAGAGGAGGGGGTGGAGAGAAGGGCTTCAGTTGTCCTATCACAAAAAGGCAGGCTCTGAAAAGGGAGCCAATCATGATCAGGACGTAGAACTGGTTTCCATGGAGATGACGCTGGAATGATGTTGGTTGCCTATTGATTGTTGAAGAGGCAGTAGACACTGCAACACAGGCTGTCTGGCTGGTTGGTAGAGGAGCGGTTGTATGAAGACCAGTATGAAGTTATTATGCACTTCTGTACTACAACTATATATATTTAAAGGGTGAAAAATGGAGATGGCTGGTTTCTGCCCGACAGCAACAATATACGTAAAGCTTGCTTTAATTAACAAAATTATAGCAAAAACACAAACAAATGTGAGATTATGGTGTTCGACTAGATTGCAGTCAGGGTTTAACTAATCAACTTGTAATGTGACCTAAGCTCCACCAGATTAATATCTGCAAAAGACTATTCAGTTACTCGCATGATTGTCAACTGCGTAAAATGAAAGAAGGCTAGCGACATTACTACACAGACAGCCACATGTAGTTTCCTGATGATTATGGTATGTTTGTAAACAAAAAATGATCAAAGATGGTCATTATTACTAATCATATACTGTAGGTTATACACTCATGTCAGTGTGATTGAAGTGAGGCTTTCAGTGTCATTGTCTAAGTAGCTCAGCATTGATTTGCATTGGGAAAACGTCTAATTTAGGCTATTGTCTAGGCCTACGTATACTGCAAGTATCTCGAAGGCATATAACTATCAGTTGTAAATTACTGAATTAGATTCCTAATGCCGTCCCCCTGCTGGTCTACTGCTTCAAGTTTAAATTCATGAGTCAAATATGGGTTCACTTGGGTCGGGACACATTTTTATGGGTCCCTTAATTTTTCATTTACTACATTTTGATTTCAATTATCATAATTTCAAAACATTTTCTAAATCATTCCCAAAAAGGTTTCCATGAATTAATACCAAATGAAAAGATTTTTTGAATAACTAAAGAAATATCTAATAAATTCCCTAAATTAGAAAACAAATGTCTAAGGAGTAGTGACAATAGCCGATCTACAAGCTCATAACGCAGCGCGAAACGGCGCATTGTGAGCTTGTAGATCAGCTAAATTCACTAGTGTGTGTCCGCAGCAAACTTTTGGGTCACGGGCTAAAACGTTTGAGAACCACTGACTTAACCAATTCAGGACGGGAACCCCTTTTGGTGTTTTAAGCATTATGTTATACTAAGCTATTGAAATATTGCAGATCGCCGTGCTACGAGCTTGTAGATCTGCTATTTTTGAAAAACCGTGAAAATGTGACACAAATCTTTGAATATATATTCTTTCACAGCTTCTTTCACTGAGGACGACCTAGAGAGACAGCGAACGTTTTTAACTGAAAACTTTGCTTCTGGGGTGGGGGGTCCCTGGAACAACATTTGAGAACCACTGACAATAGAACCATAAGTTTCTCATGATCATGATTTTGAAGAAATTTGTAGAATCTGGTTTCAGTCCTAAATGGGGTTAAGATTAAGACAACCAAATTAAACAAGTAGCCCTTTTCTCTTGCAGGGCGTTTTACCACTTGAACTTTAATTAAAGTGTGCTCACAGAAGCATGACCATGGTACTGCATGAAAGAACCGCAACAAGCACTCCACTGAGCCCAATAATCGCTGTGTGCTTCAGCTTTGTTTTTTAATTGCCCTGGATGAGGAATAGACAGTGAAACAAGCAAACTTTCTATACACAAATGTATTAACAAATTTAAGTATTTTTTAGACTCCATTTAGAACCATACATGTGTGTTGCATTTCCACGTGGTGCCAACTCATAGCAGGACCTTTTCAAACGTGTTTGTCATAGTTAATACACGATCTACGTTACTTTATTCAGGAGGTTATTTAGAGGCATAACCGGCTCTTTGGCAGTTTTGTCAAAGTTTTGTCTATTTTGCATGTTAGCTGTTGGTTATTAAGTTGCGTGCGAGTGTGTGCGTGTGCACACCACTGGACCGATAACCGGTGTCAAACATTGCCAGGCCTATAGGAAGACACTTCACCCCTCCTGATGGCGCTATAGAGCCCTACCAGGGCCCAGGAAATGATTCTCCGTTCATTTTCCTCAGACTTTTCAAAAAGTATTTATTTAAAGACCTTTTAAGCGTCGTACAAAGCCTTCTCTGTCACAACTCCAGTTGGCTTTGTCCGCGGCGTAACCGTCTTTAAATAAATACTTTTTTAAATTACTATGGGGAAAATGCATTCGGAATAATTTCCTGAGCCTGGCGTCGTCATGACAGGGGGCGGGACTGCGACGCTCTATACCAGGCCGCTTTGCATTTTGGCTTATAACTATTGAACCATACAGTAGGTCACAGTTATATAGGCAACGTTTACCACGCCTATTTACGGAATTTTTCGCATAACTACATTTTTGTCATTTATCTCTGGAGTCATCATTTATATTTATCTATGATTGCCTTACAGTTTGTGGGAGTGGCCTATTTTGCTATGAAGTGAAATCACACACTAAGCTGCCTCTAAACAACAGACAAAATTAGTTGGCGGGTCATATTTCTGACAAACGAGTGTGTCGAGACACAACAAAACGGTTTTAGTGTTTGTCCCTGCGGTGTGATATGTCCTGTTGCATGGTGGCGCAAGTCGACCCAAGTGATTCAATTGATTCAATTCAATGCTTGCTTGCAACTACATGCATCTACTTGCGACCTTTTGATTGCAAGGAGTTGCGACCCATTGGTGTGGTTTGGGCTTTACAGGTATAACTGCTGGTGTTGCACCCATCTAACTCTAACAGAACATATGCACAGCTGGACTCTACAGTCGCTCAGAAGAAGCAGAGCTTTGCAGTGTTGCCGTGCATAACAAACACGAAACACCCATGAGGCTGCACACAGTGCTTGAACACAATTCAAAATGTGATTAATTATTTACATTCCTTCCCAGAATGGGAAAGGGGGAAACACATTAACCCACTTCTGCCGACCATCTCCCAAAACATGAGACATGAAACATTTCTGTCCAAATGCATTAGCCCCCACATGTGGCAGTCTGATCACACACAAACATACGCAATATTAAATGTTAACCAGATGGCCACATCATCAGTGCACAAAAAAGACAAAGCTGTGGTCTGGAGGGTGTTCAACAAAGCAACACAAAATATATTAGCCAACTGTGGTTAAGAGAAAGATTGCTAAAGTTACTGTGATGATTATGAAAACATTCCAGTGTTTCTCATTAATAAATGGACTAGCATGTAGCCCATCTTGATACCAATTTGTGATATCAATTATACCCTACTGTAGGATACTGTTTGTTTGTGTGTTTGTGTGTGTGTGTGTGTGTGTGTGTTCGTCGTGTGTGTGTGTGTGTGTGTGTGTGTGTTCGTCGTGTGTGTGTGTGTGTGTGTGTGTGTGTGTGTTCGTCGTATGTGTGTGTGTGTGTGTGTGTGTGTGTGTGTGTGTGCGCGCGCTTGCGTGCGTGACTGCGTGTGTGTGACACTGTGTGTGTGTGTGTGTTTGCGTGCGTGCATGCGTGAATGTGTGTCAGACAGACAGAGGGTTCAACTTACCTCCTCCATATGTCTCCCCAAACATTTGGAGGGAGATGACGATTCAGAACAGCAGGAGGGCTGGAGGTCCCAGCTAGCACGAGGAGAGACTTCAGGGTGGCAAATGTCAGGGGGGCTGCAACAACAGGTGGTGTTCCCAAGTTCCACGGCAGTGGAGCAGTGGTCAGCTGCAAAGATGTCCTCCTTCCCCGGGGGGGAAGGTGTTTTCTTCTTAGGTGGTGGGGAAGCGCTCTCGGAACGATCAGAGTTGGTAAGAGGAAGCCCAGTAGAACAGGAATGGAGACTGTCGGACTTGGTGGGGTTCCTGAGGAAATCCTTGATCGTATGGCTAATTTGTCTACACTGCCCTGGTCTTATAAAGGCCTCTAATAGGTTGCAAAGGAAAATGGCCCTCTCCAACTCCAACTCCTCTCTGCCATGCAGGTTAAAGACGTGGTCAGCATGTGTCTTCTCTTGCAGCCTTGGCAGCAGCTGCTCCACTTTCTGATAGGTAGTTATACCTCCCGGACATGAGTCTTTCCTTTTGCTCGCACCCTCAGTATGCGACACACTGTCAACGTTTTTAATGTCCCCCTCCTCCTCGGCCAGCCAATGTTGTCGGAGTTTGTAGTGATGGCCGACAGTGGCTTTGCTGTGTTTTCCCAGCCTTGCGCTGACAATCCCCACCTCCTGATCTTTGTGGTGTAGGAGACGGTGTAGCCCTGTAGTCAAGTCCTCCTGGAGCCTCAGCAGATCTCTGGCTTTTTGATACTCATACTTGGCAATCAGCTCCCTCAAAGCTTGCTTCTGCTCCTGCTCTGCCTTCTCACGCAGCTGCCTTAACTCGACAGACAAGAGCTGGTGGGCCTGTTGTCTGCGGCTCTTCTCAGCCACCACGTCAGCAGCATGCGGCCTCTCTAATGCTTGTGGCTGGTCGATCTGGGACTGCCATGGCTTTGTGGATGACAGTGCCAGAGTGTTACCCTCGTCTTTCCTCATGACGCTATACCCACAGCACACCAAACAATGCAAACACAGATGGGAGGGCTATCACTATTAATGCACGGTGCATGCATGCATGCAGTAGAACTGAGGAGAGTCTCATCAAGTTTAGATGGATGATGTGTAGTAATCAGAGATAGAGGAGCATGCAATTATCACACCAGGCCACTGAAAAGATGAGATGATGAAGAATGTTGTTAGTTTTAGAGATATGTTTGGTGGTTTGCGAAACGGATTACTACTTTTACTGATGAGAGGGCACAACTGTATTCGGAAGACTTCTTGTGTCATGTGAGGTTGCATAGAGTAGACAGTATGTGTTTAAGTGCTGGTTAATAAATATAGATATAAAGGGCAAACCTAATTAAGCGTTGTTCTAGCTACACAAAGAAAACAATCATATTCATGCAATTATAGTCAAAAGAGCAGTCAAAAACAATGGCAGACTCGCAGTGATGATAGGCTATAAAGTGTAGTTGCTGCAGTAATGAAATAACTGAAGCTTCGTTTTACTTAATTCATGAGTAAATAAGACTTAAAAACTCAACTCCATCATGGTCTGTATACTAGGCTAAATAAAAGAACAGGCGGAGGATGCAATTTAAGTGATGCAACAAGTAGTACAGTTCAACTCTGGTTTGTACGCATAACGCGCTGTGCTACTGTGAACATTACTCTCTCTATGATAATAACATTACACACACATGGCTAATGTTAGCTCACCATGCAGCTGACATGTACATCGTGGTAACCGAACACCAGCTTAAAATGAGCTGTCTGTATCCATGATATATTTTGACCAACGTTGAGCGACCCGTTCTGGTTCGCGTAGCGTTAGAGAGATGGACTCATTACAGGAGCTAGGAAAGGGCAAGAATAAAGGCAAGCCTACTGTGTAGAAAAGATAATTAACATAAGCGAGAAAGCGAGTGTTCAGTTTCTAAGCAAGTCTAACTGTAAATGGCGAGATAGAGAACCACCCGGATACCATGCAGCTGTCATGCTAAGTTAGCTTAATTCAGACTCACCTCTCAGTAGACTGAGGAGCGTGTTAACTTTTCATCAAAATAACTAAATAAGTGTTCCCCTCCTCTATCCAAAGTATTTCTTCCAAGCTCATTATCGCAATCAGCCACACTGTTGCTGGCAGCCAGTAGGCTACGTTGAATGTCCAGCTGATTGGTTTGTTGTTGAAATGGCAAACAGAGTAACAGACAGACATGGGCCGTTGAGTGACTGTCCTGCTTCATTACAACCGTTATCCTGTCCACACCAGTAGACCATCTCATCTATGCGGGATGAATGACCGCTAGTGGTCACTGGCTGAAAGTGCAAGGTTAATTATCATATAGGTGTAGAAATAGTAATAAGATTCAGAGACACATTTGATTGCCGTGCACATCAGATTTATGAGCACAGTATATTTGTCCTTCATGGTTCAAACACAAAACAATATATATCACAATGTAATAGAGTTTCAAAAGAGATGAATGAATGAATGCTGACTGAAAATGCCCTGCCCTATCATCATGTTCTCCTGTCAGAGATGCAGATGAACTACATTTCCTCCTTCATGTCCTTGCAGGCCATGACACCATAGGCATCCTCTTGCTCTGCCTGCCACTCCTGGAGGCTCCACCTTCAGCAGTCCAAACAAAGTGCTGCTGGCGATCGATGCAATAGCTACTATACCATTCTTCAAGTTCACAACATCTCAACCCAGTTCACTTTATTGTCAGGGAGATTCCGGAGCAATAGGCAGAAGCATATTTTAAAGAATTCTCGAATAAAGAATGGTGTTGTTGAATGATGATGGAATTCCATACCCTTGTAGTCGGGTCGGAGGCCTAAAAGCTCAAGGAATAGAGTTTAACCTGTGATGACATGCCATACTTTTTAGTTAGTGTTTTTGAGTGGTGCAACCACTTTACCACTCCAAGGAACAGCAATGTCCGTGTTCACCCACCTATGTGTTGGTTAATGAGCACCGAAACAGAGAGTGGGATAGTGCTGCACTGTTGCTGCTAATGAGAGAGAGAGAGAGGTGGGGTGGGGGGGAGAGTTGCACCACTCAGTTCACACGGGTGTGATTTTTTTCTATTCATTTGGTCATTAAGGTCCACAGAATGAGAGGCCTGCTCTGAAGGAAACTGACCTCATCACATTTGTGATGACGGCTATGGCCGTTTTTAGCCCAAGGAGTGTTTTTTGTGCAAAACTAATGCTTGGAATGGATTCAGAATCATGAAAACCCCTAGTTTGACATGTCAAATGCTACTTAAAGCATGATGAATTTTGGAAGATTTTGCCATATAGGTTGCCAATGGTGTGGTATAGAAAAATGGCCATAACTTTATTTTCACAATGTTTCTGTCAGAGCAGGCCTCTTATTCTGTGGACCTTATTGACCAAATGAATAGAAAAAACACAAATAAAAAGTATGGCATGACATCACAGGTCCTCTCAGATTTTGGCTCCTTGACTATTGCAGAATCTATGTGAAGGACCAGCTGTTCTGGTGACTGGCTCCTTGACTATTTTCTTTTTTGAATATATATTCTTTTATCCCACGATTTTGTAACCCATTTTTCACCCCTGTGTCAATCATCTAATGTGATCCTGGGCTCTACACACCCTCCACCAACCTAGTCCCCATATATGGGGGACAAGGGGAGAGCAACGGACTTGAACTCATGCTTCCTTCATGCCTGAGTGTCCAAGTTGCTCCTTTACACCTGACAGGGGGGAGTTTCCCTGGTTGGACGTAGCGCGTGGAAGGAACACGTTATTCCAACCAGTTCCGTTCCCCTCCATCAGGCGCCCCGGCTGGCCAGGGGGAGGCAGTTTAGTGACCAGGATTACTGCATGTTTTTTGTGAGGGTACCTACTACCTACCCTAGGGGACACGGGGAGAACATGCAAACTCCACACAGAAAGGCCCTTGACTATTGCAGAATCTATGTGAAGGACCAGCTGTTCTGGCAGACGTTGACCTACATGTAGTCCTACTGTACTGTACATCATATTTCCCTGCCTGCTTGTTTGCTTGGTTGTTTTCATTGCCTTTAAATTATACCTAAACCAGACAATACTTCAGTTAAAACTATGGAGAGGACAGGGCCTCAGTTTAAAAGATAAGCTCATTTATGTTATGTCACTAGGCTACTACATTTTTGAAAGATTTTAGTTATGGGAGAGTTTTACAGGGGACACAATACATCCTTTAATAGGAATCTATTTTATTCTAATTAATTTATTCTAATTAATAAACAGATGCTTCGTCAATATTGCCTCTGAATATGGACACTGATTGTGACCTTTAAGTCGTCAAATGATGGTGTGAATTAGACTGAACATCTATACCTGCTGTGCTGTTTACAGTACAGTGTACTGTAAACTGTTACCTGACACCACATGGTGTACTGAGTACACCATGTGGTGTCAGGTAACGGTATCTGCACACAAAAAAACGAACTTTCTTTTATTTCCAAAAGATTCTCATATTTCACATGACAGATTTGGCACACTTCAAGAGAAAGCTGTCCCAGTATTTTTCCCACCTAGAAACATCAACAGATTCTTTACATTGTCTTGCCGTCTTGCCACTGATGATAGGACCCTTTTTACAGCATGCTATATTGAAATGTCACTATAAAGTGAAACAAAATTATTTTGTTTACCATTTGAGGGAAATGTTATACCTACATTGCAATATAATATATAGTAGTTTAGTAAATATGTAGATGCTGTAAGTGCTATTCTTTGGTTAAAACAAAAAGAGTTTTGTTAAATGGTTAAAGCTATATATTCTGAGTCCCTACTTAGGCACTTTGGATTTAACATCATGTCCTGTGTTTTAGAAATCACTGATAGTAAGAGTGAATGCTAAGGAACAGGGTGTCCCCGTCTCACCAGCTCTTTACTAAACAGAAGATAGTTTTTCAGGAGGGACACCAATTTAATCCGATCAGGAGAGAGAACCTTTTCATCTACAATTGTATAGTCTTCCAGTTATCTGCTCCTTTTTTGTTTCATCAATTGAGTGGAGTTCTCTCTCCTGATTGGAGGAAATTGGTATCCCGACTTGCTGGAGCTGGAGAAACAGGGAAATCCCTGTTACCGAACAAACACTGTCATTGACAACACTACTACTACTACTACTACTACTACTACCACCACCAGTTTTGGGTAATATATTACCGAAATGCGGTAACTTTATATATATATATTACAAGTGTGTATTACATAGTGTGTATAATACATTACTTAACATTTTTTTACTTACTGCATTACTTTCTGTATTACTTTCTGTCTGTCTCGTTGCCCGTGTCTTGTGTCATGACGTGACATTATGTGACAATCTTCTACTTTGCTATCTGAAGAAGGCGGTCGCTCTTTCTCCCTCTCTCTCTTTCCCACCTTCTATTCCCTGATCTCCACACACACACCTCCACGACACACCGCCTTCACCCACACCCCCCCCCACTCTACCCCCCCCCCCCCCCGCTGCCGGCTGAACTTTTTTTTTTTTTTCCTGCTCTAAGGCATTAGATAGATGTCATTACCCCCCCCCCCCCCCCCAAGCCTCCCCCCCCCGCACCCATCCATGCCCCCGACCCCAAACAAACCCCCCATCCAAGTTTCCGTGCCTACACAATGCAACTGTATGTGTTATGATGTCTTCATCCCCCCCCTCCCCTCTCTGTCTATACCCATCCCATGCCCCCCCCCCCCCCCTCCACCCTATCTCTTTTTCTTTCTGATGCAAAGAAGCTAAGAGCAGCGCCGAAATAATAGCTGCAGCTGTGTAGTTCAAATTGTTGTCTCTATCCCCCGTTACTGCAATGAATGTCACGAAGACAAATTCCTATCAACTCTGTTGACATGGCAATAAAATAATCTTGAATCTTGAATCTTGAATCTTGAACTGCAGAAGTTAAAAAAAATACTTATTTTCTATAATTTGTCATCAAATTATTTATTGGCTTCCATGAATTCAAGGAATACATTTATCTCCTGTGTTAACTGTCCATAGCTGAGTAGGATGGGTAGGTCTACGCCAGTTGCGTTTTCAGGAATTACATTTTGGGCAGGCAAGATGTGTCGTCCCGCCTGCCAGATGAGTACGCTACAAAGGCTGAAAGGCATGCATTCGCATTCCAATGGGTGATTGAGGGTCACACTCTATACGCGCAACGGCCAATCCGCTGTCCACAAATTTCTCAGGTCTGGTGTTTGTCCTCTTTTTTTTGAGTGGTGCAACCACTCCTACAATCAGCAATGTCCATGTACCTACCTACCTGTGTGTGTACCTGTGCACATGAGCCTGAGTATGTTACTGATTTATACCAGTAGGGGGCGGCAGAAACAGAGGGAGGGGTAGTGCTGTGTAATGAGAGAGAGAGAGAGAGAGAGAGGGGGGGGGGGGGGGGGGGGGGAGAGAGAGAGAGGGGGGGGGGGGGAATTGCACCACTCAGTTCACACGTGTGTGATTTTTTCAACTGGATTTGGCAATGCAGCCGTTTGGCCTCGCCTTATTGTAGATATGCCACTGGTCTACGCAATATATAATTTATAATTATACTAAATATTAATGAAATTTGAGCATTACAAAAAAAGTTATATGTAATAGTAATATTAATATATTACTCTTGCTCAGAGAGTAATATGTAATACAATATATTACTTTAAAATGAAGGTAATAAGTAATAAGAATATATACCAAATATAAAGTAATATACCCAACACTGACCCAATCACCTTTATAAAAACATACACTTCCGATTCCTAAAAAGTCATACGAGTTTTCTGCCTGACAGCAACAATTTACAATATTAGGAGCAGAAACGTGTTGGTACCTGTGCGTTTGCCATGATGTTAAAATAAATATTAAAAGTTTTAATATTAGTTTTTCTTCTGACTGGAGAGCCTTAGACTCTTTTTAGCTTAATAACTGCCTACACATTCTTCATAGAGGAAACAAACGTACAAATATGTTTGCCACTTAAGGTGTTGTTGTTGTTAGTGAGTCTATGTCTATTGATTGCAAGAGACTCACATGCTGAACTTAGTGAACTATGGTATGGCCGTGAACTTGTGACAGACCCAACAGTTTTTCATGCCATGCAGGTTATGGTCAGGTGGAATGTACTGTATAACATAATACCTGGGAATGAAGAAACCTTTGTTAAAATGCTTCCTGTGTTTTCAGTGTCTTGCCAAGTTAGTCAAGTTGAAATGTATAAATCCCCTAAGGTATGCTGCATAATTTTTCAATATCATGTTGCCAAATCCACCTCGGGACACAAAGGGCTGTATTTTGCGTGTCTTAAGTACCAGGTCTTATTCCCTAACTTGAGTAAACTAAAGACCTGGAGGCGTGATCAATGCCATTTGGCTATTCTGAGTGGCCAAAGAGCATTGATCACGCCTCCAGGTCTTTAGTTTACTCAAGTTAGGGAATAAGACCTGGTACTTAAGACACGCAAAACACAGCCCAATGTCTGTGTGACCACTGGGTGGTGTTTGCGTCAACAGAGAGCATGGTTATTTAGCTCAGCCGGTTATTTAGCTCAAATGTGAATTGCATTAACATTATACCAAAGATGATTTGCACTCAACTGTAAACAATACAACATACAGTATAAGCGCATACCATACAGGGTATATCTGCACATTTCTAAAGTGTCAATTTAAGGACTTTTAAGACCTTTTCGAATATAATTATTTGGGGGGTCGCAGGTTTGAGAACCACTGATCTATGGTATTCTTTTTTTAAGAAATATACCTTCCTCATAGGCTCAACTTAACCCAAAAAAGTTGCTCATGTAGTCGCTCAACTTACCCATGGGCCATTGGTTTAAAGGACCACTTCACCACTTTTCAACCTATCTTCATATTATAGGTCCTCACTCTAAATAATGGAAAAAAATGGCACAATCTTTTTCTCATGGGAGGGTTGTGGGCAGTTCAGAAACCTGTCCACCATTGACATCATCGATGGGGAATACAAGCGAATAGAAACGGCAGGCTTTCTAGTCCTGAATTTTTTTCTTTTTTACTTTAAATTGTTATCCCACGATTTTGTAACCCAGTTTTCTTTTCACCCAGTGCCAATTATCTAATGTAATCCTGGGCGCTACACTTCCTCTGCCAACCTGGGGGGGCAAGTGGTGAAGTGGTCCTTTAACTTATCCCATTCTTCCCCCAACTACCTTTCCTGGGGTCATTTGTATGGCAGTGATATTGAATACATGATGGGACATCCTCTCTGATTACTACCTACTGTATTTATGGATCATTCAGATCGAGTAAGTTTAGTCTCTTGCACAACAGCCAAATAACTAGAGGCTGACATTGTTCTATCATTTGATATTTTCTCTCAGCAAGAGACTCTCATTTTCACTCTTGTTTCATTGTGTGTCTTGTCGTGCAATTTCACATGTTATTGTAGCTCTAGCGTCTGTATAAAAAGTACTTGAATGAAAATCAGTGAGATCTGTTTCTTTTCTGTAACTACTGTATAGGATACACAATAGCCTGCTCCTGTAGGATGGGTCATACAGGGTATGACCCATTTTGAACTGTTAAACAAAAGGTGGTAGAATGTCACGGAGTTCAAGTTCAAGTTTTGCATAACATTGGAGAACAAACAAACTGTACGGTACTTCCTATCCCACTTCTGTGACACACATGACATAATAATAGAGGGTCTACATGCAGGCACAGTATGACAGTTATGTAGGTCTCTACTAGGGTAAAAAAAGCCATTAGATAACTCTTCTAGCAAACAGTGGCATTTAAAACCCATTCTGGGCGGGAACCCCTTTTGGTGTTTTACCCCCTCAGGCCGGGAACCCATTTTGGGGTTCTGTACAGTATGTACAGTATTCAAAAATGTCAATTTATGCTGCTATATAAATATTTGAAGTTTTTCAGAAAACTTAGGTCGGGATTAGATTAGATTAGATTAGAATCAGCTTTAGGCCTAAATGGGTTAAGAGGCTGAGCAAGAGGAAACACAATGAAAATGTACCATTCAGAAATGGCCGCTGAGATAAAAAAAAAGAGTCCTTTGGCCCATTTTCTTCGTTATAGTCTTTTGTTATATGCGCAAAGCCTCCTTTTCAAAAAGCTTTAAGCACAGAAGTCTTTTCACAAAGTCCTCCCATACACAAATGATCATGAGACAGGTAGACATACAGTAGATCCCCACTATATAATCATCATTGCCAAGGATTAATCCATGCAAGAAATAAAGTTAATTCATCCAGCAACATATGAAGACTCCTAAAGACAGACGTGCGGAAAAATGCGAGAGGGAAGTCTCTGGTAGACAGCACTCACTATGACTGCTACATGTCACAGAGGCGAGAGACACTGTACTTTCCATCAAGCCCCTTTGGATGAGATACTAGCTATCTAAAAGAGATAAAACTGAATATTGGCTGCACAACCTTTGGTACAATCACAAATGTCATAATATTTGTACAAATCAATACTTGACTGCATTTTCACATAGAATCTTGGTTAGAGTGAAGCACCTGATGTTGAGGATTTGGGTGAATTGTCTTTTATGTTGCATTGATCGTATATCCTGGTTTTATAAGGAAGGCATGCAGCAAATGTGACATATTTGCTGCTATCCAAAACATCTTTGTGGAAACTACAGATTATTTCTGGTAATATCATTTAGCTCATGGCCCTTGCTTCAAAGTCATACTGTACATTGTTATAATTATAACAGGGCATGGCATGCAGTCACAGCAGCTACACAACCTAAGATGGGTGCACATTATAGGAGGACGTCCTGGAGGATTATAGGATTAGCTCAATGTAACAGAATCTCCATCTTCTCACTCATCCAATGATGCAGGTCACACCACAGCAAGGGTCTCAGAATTGCACCTTGCACATTTTAACAATGGTCACCGTGAGCAGTCTGCATGTTGCTTTTCAGCTCATGGGAAGGATTAGCATTTTCAAGGAAATCACTATTAGCCTGCTGCGCCACTCGAGGCCCAGGGCTTTTTCTTGACACAAACGATATTGTGTCTACTTTAGGTCACAGTATAAGCCTATTGACTCCGTTAAAGAGGATTAACTATGACTGGGTTGTTTCAGAAAACAAGTTAACAAATTAAGATTATGTGAGAAAATATTGAATATAATCATGGTATTAAAAATGTATATCAAATATCTATCTATCTTTTTTTTTATTGATCCCACGATAACACTTTTTGGGCGCTACACTCCCTCTGCCAACCTGGGGAGAGCAACAGACTACCTCGTGCTTGCTCCCTTCCATGCATGAGGAGTCCAAGCCACTTCTTTTCACCTGACAGGGGGGGGGGGGGGGTGGAGTTTCCCCGGTTGGATGTAGCGCGAGGAAAGAACACATTATTCAACCAGTTCCTGCTTCCAGTTCCAAGAAAAGATGTCTTGTTCATTTTGTAGTGTGGAGGAGCATGCACTTACAAGTTAACCTATATTGACATCAGGTGTCAGGCATGATATTATGTCCTCTGATTGTAGCTCAAAGCTGAACTATTAAGCCCATCACAATGCAAGGTTCCTATAGGTCCTGTCATTGCTGTGTTTTAGTCCATTACTCTATGAGACTATAATCAGAAGATTATAGTGTCTCAGGATGTCTGTGGTATTTAGTGTCAGTTGCTATTTTTTGTTGTTGCTTTGGAGTGATTCTGTGTGGGAGAGTCACAACAGTCTCTCTCTCTCCACACACACACACACACACACACACACACACACACACACACACACACACACACACACACACACACACACACACACACACACACACACACACACACACACACACACACACACACACACACACACACACACACACACACACACACACACACACACACAGCCCTGTCTCTCTCTCTATGAATGTGTACACTCCTTTAGATGAGCAGGACCGCACCTTCTGTGAGCACTACCTGAAACTGGAGATGCTGGGGTACCTGTAAAGGGTTGGCCTTCATTGTCTTTCTCCCTCCTGCTTGTGTTAAAGCATAGGTCTATACGGGGCGTTAGGATATTAACATACAATGCTGTTGTCTTCATTGTTTGACATAATCGTATTCGCTCTGACGCCAAGTACTTATAGCCACAGAGGGTTAAGGACATGAAAGACCTCGTACATGTAGATCTGGATGAGACGCTTTTGTGCAGATTTTCTTTTCTGAGTGACTTTTGGAATTAAACTACGCACTGTTTGAATTCCAAGGACAATTTGCTTTTTGAGTCTGTTTTCAGAGGACAACTATACTGAACTTTATTATATCTATTTTTTGTTTGTTTTGGCAGGAGATAAATAATCTTCCAACAGGTATGAATACATTCTTGTCCTTTCTGCTTTTCCATACCTGTTTATTTTTATTGAACTATTAAATATATCAATGAAAACACCTGGATTAATTTCAAGTCAGTGATAGGAAATATCTTGAATTCATTGAGGTTCTGAGCTGATATGACAAAAGCTGAACTTTCAGCATTAGATAAATATGTTTTAAAAGTGTATGGTTATGTACAACAGCCAAAAATGTATTTAAATTGCCATGTAAATTCATATTTAAAATGTAATTCATATAATCTCAAACAAATTAATATTCCGGGTTTGGTATTTTGGTAATATTTCCTCTTGTTTTATTTACTATTCTATATGTGGACTCCTCTATTGTATAATTAGCATGTTACACATTAAACGGTCAATTGGTGCAGTAGGCTACAGTATGTGTAAACCAGGATGACATTGCTTATGGAAAAGGATGCGGGTGGGATAGACGTGTTGAGAGAAGCAATAAGTGATTTAAATGGGAAATGGGGGGAATCCTCCTTGTCAAGCAAGTGACCGTCATTCCCTCATTTATCTCAGACATTAAGGGGTATATTTTTGTGGGGCTGAGATCTTTCAGCTATTTCTCAGTGCGGAGAAGAGAGGAGGGAGGGGAAGCACGCAGCCGACACAAAAGGCGACATTATTCCCCGGCGGATCTGCGCTACATCCCACTATGAATGGAGTATTGAAAAACACAACATTGGGGACTAGATTCTTTTTCATCCCTCATAACTGGACTATTTGTCCCAGAGTTTGGAGTGGTGTGTTAGCACAGCGTGCAAATGAAATTGCCGTGATGCTAGACTTCCCAGGTGGGTGTTAAAAATCCCCACCTCCCAATTGGATATACAATGTCCTATCTTATGGCCCTCTCTGCCTTTCATCTATTATGCCCATGCAACAACCTGCAACAAATGACTGCTCCCACCGGCCAAAGTTTAATGGCAACTACTGTTTGTTTGGGTGCTGTTTACACTAACATCTGCTATTCTACAAGACTACGTATGTGATTGTGAACATGCATTATATCTGACTCCATAATAAACACACTGAAATGAATTGTACATATACAGTACAGTTCCCTAAAAAGGGAAGTTGGATTTTGACATGGCCCCCCTCCTGCCTTCTACTCTCTCCGAGGAGACGAGAGGCGCCCCTACAGTGTCATCGGGTGCCTAAGCGTTTTGGAGGGTTGTAGTGACAGATTGCAGGAAGAAGCATTTATGCCTGAGGATGGGGACCACTGAAAGCAGAAATGTCTTTTTGTGCCCACTGGGCTCGGAATGTCCACTATCTCAAGGGGCCAATATCAAATTCTCCCCTCATCATCCCCTAATACGCATTCCAGTGTAAGGTCAGGGGGGATTCTGGTTGTGGAAAAAAAGACAAACAACCAAAAATCCCCGTCCCATGTAGACTCACAATGTGTTTTAAATAATAACTTAGAAATATTAACATAACCCATACTGTTTACATTTGAGCACAGTATTCAGAATGTCTCACAGATGTGTATAATGTACAGTAGTGTCTGGTTACAAAATTATTGCCTGGTTATTGAGTGATTGCCAATGAATTCCAACTAAAGGAAAGCCCCTAGCTGGAATCTAATTTCCAAAGTCATAAAACAGCGTCCTTTCTGTACATGGAGAACAAGCCCTTGCCACTCTGACCTTGAAGAAAATGTGCAAACTCATAAGTTGTCTGTGGTCATCTGCTATCCTATATCGTTAACGTATGAGCACGACACTGTGGGCCTGTGCTGTTTTGGTTGATTTGGGCCACTGTTGTAGCTACCAGCATGATGCATTCATGCCATGATGATAGCCATCTTGTGCAGCAAGTCCAGTTTAGTAATATATATAACTCTTTAGCCATTGATTAACCCATTTAGGACTGAGGCTAGATTCTACAAAATGTCTTCTAAATCATGAGTTTTCTGAAAATGTTTCTATGTCAGTGGTTTTCAAAATATTTCATGTCAAGGACCCCAAAAACTATTATGTAATTGGCCACCGACCCCCATCTGAAAATGTTGTTCCAGGGACACCCCCCAGAAGGAAAGATATGAGTTAAAAACGTTTGCTCTGAAAAAATAAAATTTTCACGATTTTTCAAAAATAGCAGATCTATACAAGCGCGCTAGCTAAAGTATAACATAATGCTTAAAACATTAAAATGGGTTTCTGTCCTGAATGGGTTAAGATCTGACGTTTCAAAAACTTTTTATTTAAAGACCTTTAAAGCCTTGGACAAAGCCAACAGAGAAATCATGACAATAAAAAATTAAAAAGGGCGTGGAACAGATTAGAAAGACGGGGTACAACACTTTTGTTGTTGTTTTTCTTCTTTCTAATTATTTGTTCGGCCCAAAAATATGTGTGTATTGTCATGATTTGTCAACACGGCTGTTGGCTTCGAGGCTTTTAAGGTCTTTAAATAAATACTTTTTGAAATGTCTATGGGGAAAATGAATAGGGAATTATTTCCTGGTCCCCTCGTCGTTCTGAAAGGGGGCGGGACTGTGACGCTCTATAGTGTTTTAGGCATTTGGAGCAGAAGACCCCATAAATGGGATGTCGTTGTTAGTGGTGCACTTTGGGAGGTGGTCGTCATATGGAATGACATCACAGTGTGACTTCCTTACACCTCTCCATAAATATCACGCGCCACACGTCAGTTTCAGCCCTGCCTGTGAATCACATGACCTCTGGAAAAACGATTTATTTAGTACGCCACAACTTTCACTTCCCTGACCCGAAACATCCATCAATAGCCATTACCACAACAGAAATCTGGCTGCAGGGTCCCTCAGACCGAGCAAACAATCCAATACTGAATCACAACACTCTGAACAAATGAGATGAGTTACTATTGCTCAGCAGTAGCACAACAGTATAAGAGCTTGTACTAGGTTATGTATTAAACACCATACAAAGGAGGAAAGCAAAGGGGGACAAGTAGCCTACACCTCAGGATGTGAGGAAATCTGGACAAATGGACAAAGACAGTGACTGCTGATTTTCAATGTTTTTGAATGTGTGTTCCAGGTGAACGGTTAGTCACGCAGCCATGCAAAGCCTGCAGTGCTGGTGCTGTAAGCCCGTGATTTGGATCTTGGTGTCCCTGCTGGGGACACTCTTCTTGGTGGCATTCAGTGTGATGCAGCAACAAGGTGAGTCGAGTGGGTCGCAGGTGGAGGAGTACTGTGGATTTTTCCCCAAAAGTATACAAACAGTCAAAGCCACTATAGGCCAAACAAACTTATAGATCTTCATAAACGAAATCTGAAATTATTTGAGAAATGTGACAATGTCGTCTTACAAAATGGTATACTTTTGTTAACTGTATCACTATTGAGAGGATAAGCTAACCAAAGTCATTTGATTATACTAGTGTAAATACTTATACTAAATACTTTGGAACTCTAAGCAACAAACATGAGATACTGTGTTTTTCCCCAAACTATATATTTGTTTATTGCAGTGGTTCCAAAATGGTGTGTTGAGGTGTTTTCCAGTACAGGCAAATTATACTGCCTAACCACTGTCAGTGTCAACCTGGCAACCTATTTTGGACATGGTTGTGATCTTGTTAATAAGTTATTTGTGAGGGGCGCTAGCCCCTCCTATGTCCACCTTTTAGTGTGCGTGTAAACACAAACTTTGTCCTAACACAAACATTAAACATTAATCATTGATAATGAATGGCCAGTTTTGAGTGTTTGTGTAAACACAAACATGAAAAGACTAATGATTGGCGAGAATGAGATGATGTATGATGACGTATGATGATAAGAGCGCCACTCTATTCATACGGATGCGATTTTTGCAATGAATACAGGTGTGCCTTGAGAATTTGACTTGTCCATTGGTATGCCTTGGGCACCAAAAGTTAAACCACTGGTTTATTGTATATAGCAAAACTCTATGCTATTACCTTTGTTGTACTTCTCCAGATGAATTTGACCTTGACAGAATTAAACATTATACAATTTAGATTAATGTATAGGTTTCGAGATTCAATTGTGTGAAAGCTAGGTAGGCTACATATTCATTGCTAAACAATATCATAGTGACTCAGTAGCCTAAAAAACCTGCCCACAAAAAAAGTACATTTTGTACTTGAACTTGAACCAGTTTTGGGTTACAACTACAAGAAAGTTATTTTGAAAATGCGAGTTTCAAAAAGAAGACTTTGAAAGTGACTGCCCTAAACTGGTGAGAAGAGAATGTGACACATGAGCTAGAGCCCTGTGTGCCAGTGAAGAGACACGTGTTTAAGGCCTAAATAGAGCTGAAGAACCGGGCGTAGCTGCAAGTGATCTCCCTGTAGATGGGCGCCTTTGTGTTCATAGTCACCGTCTGCCCACAGTGCCCAGTGTTTACCAGTCATGGGCACCGAAAAGCCCTTCCGTTATTATTTTTAACCCATTTTTACCTGAGGACGCATCTGTGTCACCTTATAGCTTTTAACCACTTTGACCATTATTTTAAACTTTTAGCTGTTGAAAAATAGCAGATCTACAAGCTTGTAGATCTGCGCTATGAGCTTGTAGATCTGCTATTTTTGAAAAGTCGTGAAAATGTGGCGCAAATCTTTGAATTGATATTCTTTCACAGTGCACGTTTTTAACTCGTAGGGGGGGGGTCCCTGGAACAACATATTTTCACATGGGGGTTGGCGGCCAATTACATAATAATTTTTGAGGTCCTTGACATGAAATAGTTTGAGAACCACTGACATTAAAACATAGGGTTTTCAGAAAACTGTCAGGATTCAGATTCAGAAGACATTTTGTAGAATCTGGTGACAGTCCTAAATGGGTTAAGGGACATATTGTATTATTGTAGTGAGAATCTTCTTCCAGTGGACATTATGGATCACTAGCCCATAAAGAGAACAAGTGTGTACGCCTATAATCAAATGTACAATATACTGATAATAATAATATACTGATATACGAGATATATAACTGTGGATGTGACTTAACATGTTCATACCGTATGCATTCTGATTTCAGGAGATGTGAGCGTAAACAGACGAGCCATATCCAGTAAGTGCTTTCATTTTCATGTACTGTATATACAATTTGGTTTCACTGCTACAGAACATTCACAATGAGA
This sequence comes from Protomyctophum bolini, assembly GCF_963924005.1. NCBI lineage: Eukaryota > Metazoa > Chordata > Actinopteri > Myctophiformes > Myctophidae > Protomyctophum > Protomyctophum bolini. The sequence continues at coordinate 23,989,028 of NC_137874.1, read as the reverse complement.
GAAGCCTGTGAATTGACCTACATTGGGTGTGATATTCAGAAAAGTCCACTTGCTGTCTTTTGTGAGACATTGCAACCCAATACCACCGACTCCTGGAAATAAAGCTGCAATCCGCAGTGGTGGAAAAAGTACTCGTATGATTTACTTAAAAGTAGTGCAAGTGATTTTCTTTGGTTAAAATAAGTGTTAAAAAGCTCTATATTATGATAGCACCCATTGCTATAGTGTGTGTTCAGTAACAGGAGACTCCATGTCTCTATACAGCTTTTTATTATACAGAAAATGCATTTTCAGATCGGGATACCAATTTTACCCAAACAGGATAGAGAACTCAGTCAGGTTACAGATTAAACAAGTGGAATTGTAAGTGATTACACAAATAATTGAGCAGACAAAATTGGAACTGGAACACTATAAAGTTCCTAATACAAGAATAAGAACTAAAGGCGATAGAGCTTTTGCAGTTCTAGCCCCTACCCTATGGAATGAATAACCCCTTTCCCTAAGGAGGGCAGAATCTGTCCATACATTTAAAAAGCTGCTATTTGTTTCGTAAGCACTTTTGTTTGTAATACTGTCTGTACTACATGTTTATATATTTTATCACTACTCTGTCATTGTGTTGTCGTTTTATTGTTGATCTATGTGTTGCTCTCGTTTTATTTCATTTTATTTATTGTACAGCACCTTGTGACATTTGTTTTGAAAGGTGCTTTATAAATAAAATTTACCTTACCTTTACCTTTATAAAAATTAAGCTGAGGCTACTCTCTCCTGATTGGCTGAAATTTCGTCACCTGAAATTTCGTCACCTACCTGAAAATGTATTTTCTGTTCATTAAAGAGCTTGAGAGACAGGGAGACCTCTGTTACTGAACAAACACTCTATAGCAATCAGAATATAGTGATTTAACCTTTTAGCAAAATACTTACTATACCTTTCAAATTTTATTGTTAGCTTTTAATTAGTTTGGCCATGTGGAGTCTAAAAGTGGTGCACCAAAACAAAAGTTCAGAGCACTGTTTTACTTAATAGACCATCAGAATCAGTCATTTGTCTTTGACTTTCGTCTCGGACATAAATATGCAATATTCTCACAGTAATAAAGCGTAAAACGTATTTCTGTTGTGGCTGCATTCAGACTAGTAAATAAGCTTCCTGTTGTGTTTTTCAATCAGGGTGTAGGGTTACAGGAAAATAGATATAGTAGATATAGAGCATGGTGAACTATGGAAGGCCAAGAAACTCCTTTCAACAAATCATTTGACTATACACTGTCTCTCCCTCACTTCCTCCTCCCTCCCATTTCAGCCAGTAACCCAGAACCGACGCATTACGAAGGTAAGCACGAGCCCCGTCACCTCCACCACACCTACACACACACACCCTTGTTTACATGTCCAAGGCATGACAATAGTAGCTGACCGAGTCGAGTGTCAGGAAAAGAGAGAGTAAATATATTAAATCAGGCCCTGGGGCATTCAAAAACAAGGCTACTTTCACAGTTCTCTATTTCCCTAATCTCCTCAATTACTTATTTTCTATGTGCTCTCTCTCTCTCGCTCTCTCTCTCTCTCTCTCCCCATCTCCTTGTCTCTAGTCTATGGAGTCATGTGGCTCATTCAGTCTTATTTTGTCTCTTATGCTGAAAGGGATTAGGACCTGTTCTAAAAGGATTTTTTCCACACTATTAGCTATCATTAAGCCATGCTAATCGGTCCTCTCTCGTTTTCCCAGCCACAATGTGCACAGTACAGTACACCTTTTATAACCCTTAGCGGCCATTCATCAGTTATTAATTCATACTTCTATCGGAGCAAGTATCTGAGAAAAGGTACAACAAAATGACATACAGTATAGGAAGATATAAAGAGAGACAAATGAAAGGTAGGGAAGTGTGTGTGTGTGTGTGTGTGTGTGTGTGTGTGTGTGATAGAGACAGAGAGAGAGAGAGAGAGAGAGAGAGAGAGAGAGAGAGAGAGAAAGGCAGGCAGAGACCAACTGCACACACCCTGTCCAGATTAGTTTTTCGTAGTATGACACATGCATGTCAGAACAAACGATAAAAAAAAATTATCGAGCATGCAAGTTATTTCCTCCTAGATCAGATTTGTTTTCATGAAAATCTGTTTTGAATCATGTGCTGCCTGCCAACAACCTAAAACAAATCTACCAAGAAAATGGAGAAAGGAAACGTAACGTTGCTGTTAAATGAGTGATATCACAAATCATTACATTTGTAGCCTGGTGACACTGCAGACTGCAGAAAGCGAAAACATCACTGACGAGTCAGTGACGACTGTCTTGTTCATCCCTAATGCAGTGAAACTGGTCCATGGCCGCAACAGGTGTGAGGGCCGGGTGGAGGTGCGCTACAACGACACGTGGGGCACCGTCTGCGACGACGACTGGGACATGGTGGATGCTAACGTGGTGTGTCGGCAGCTGGAGTGTGGACTGGCCGCGTCCGTGGGGAGCAGCTCCCACTTTGGCCAGGGCTCGGGGCAGATCTGGCTGGATAATGTCAACTGTAAAGGAGGGGAGACTAACCTTGGCCAGTGTGGCAACCAAGGCTGGGGCGTCCACAACTGCTACCACTTTGAAGATGTGTCTGTGAGATGCAAAGGTATTAAAGCCTTCAAGTCTACAGTAGTTAAATGCTTTTGGTGAGCAAGACTGCAGCATGCCGATGTATAATTTAGAGCCCTACACTTGGCTGGGGAACTGGTGGTGGCTCATACCTTTTTAAACAATAGTGATGGTTTAGAGACAGTCGCACTGAGGAAAAGACGGGAAGCAGAGCTGGAGGTAGCAGAGACTAAAATGTTGAGGTTCTGGGAGTAACAAGGATGGATACTAGGTCAGGAGTGCTAGTAGGCTACATCAGAAGGACAGCACAAGATCTTTTGGAAATAAAGCCACAGAGGCCAGACTGAGATGGTTTGGACACGCACAGAGGAGGGATAGTGAGTATATATCGGATGTTGAGGTTGGAACTGCCAGGCAGGAGGCCTAGAGGAAGACCAAAGAGAAGATTTATGGATGTAGTGAAAGAGGACATGAAGTTAGTTGGTGTGAGACAAGAGGAGGCAGAGGACAGGGTGAGATGGAGGCAGATGATTCGCTGTGGCTCAAAGGAAAAGAAGATGATGATGTGAAACGTGAACACCAGTGTAGTTCTGCTAACATTCCTGATTCTTAATTATTTTTTTTGGCAGATGCAACCTTGATGGAGTCAAAGCCTCGTGGAGAGGTCATCACCACAGCAGAGCAAAACACAGGTTTAAGTAAGTGGCTTTATCTAAATGAGACTGACTCAATTAAGATTGCACTTACACTTATAAATACATTACAATATATCAAATGTAAATTTTATACAATAATAATAATACATACAATTTAGTTTGTGTTCAATATTTAGGACTCGGAGTGTGTGGTCATGCATCATTTATGAATGTGCCAGACGGTAACAAGAACACTCGGCGGATTTACCCTTTTTGCCGACTTCTCAAGACAAGTCGGCAAACCGTGGAGAATATTCGGCAGACTCTTAAGAAGATTCGCCGCGCGACGACTCTTCTTCAGATTCTGCCGAATATTCTCCACGTTTCGGGGCACTTTCAGCAGCTGCAGCTGCAAGTTTCTGAATGTTAGCTACTGCTAGCTACTGTGCTAACGATGCTAAAGCAACACAACCAAAAAAAATTATTAATCCCGTGATCGGGACGGGACGGGAATGAAAGTCAACGGGAGCGATGATAATGATCATTTTCAGGAAGGAAACAACGCTCGACGCGGTGCTCAGGCTCACTGCTGGCTGCCTGCTGTAGCCAGGGGGGTGGAGCTGGGTGGACCGCAGTGTTTGTTTACAATAAAGTTTCAATAGTTGTCACTGTACAATACTTTAAAACAGTTGTCATGTTGCACACAATCAATTTGGTCATAGCAGCCGCTGAGCCGCCTGTAGCCTCTCCTCTCCAAGCAGCAGCCCACAGTGCCTGCACCGTGAGACCGCAGTGAGAACGCTATAGCATTGCAAGAAGCTAAGGCTTAGCTGCTAAGCTAACACAACACCAGGCATGGTGGTGGTGATGTTAGCTTAGCGTAGCGTAGCTTGCTGCTGCTTGGCTGTTCAACTTCACTTCATCTCTGCCTATAATTTTTTCTTATTGTTACCCTGACACCGGAGCTGCAAAAACAGACAGATCTACAAGCTCTACAATCTCAACTATCGCTTGCGTTAGTCAAAACTAAAAGCGAGTGACAGTGAGACGAGCATGTCGACCGTAGCAATGAATGGAGACCTATTTGGAATGATTAAATCCATTATTGGCCTGGAGAAAGTTACAGCCGCTCCGCCTCCTCCTCCTCCCTGGCACGGTACAATTAGCCATGTGCTATATGACGTTTTGTTTACCCTGCGACAGGGACTGAGAGAAATGCCACCGAATTCTTAATTATTTTCCTTCTCTATATGGGCACACTTGTGAAAGCTGAATGCTTTTGCATGCTTTTATTGATCTGCTGTCTGATCAGCGTGCATGATCATCATGCAGTAGTAGATGCGCGCTCCAGTGCCGAGATTTCTTCCCGTTTCGGCGACTCTTCGTCACTTTCCGTCCGAGTTCTCAGACAGAACTCGGACCGGAAAGTGACGAAGAGTCGGCGAAAGGGGAAGAAATCTCGGCAAAGATGAAGAAGAGTCGGCGACCCGAGTTCTCCAGTATTCTGCCAGACACACCATGCATGGGCAAAATGTGTGTGGCATTAATTATACCAACTTCCCCCCAAAAGATTGTTCCAAACAGGAAATAAAATGGTAGGCTACTGTTTGAAGTGAAAGTGTCTCCTGGAAACAGTGCAGCACCTCAAAGCCTTCTGAACATTCCAGGCCATTTTTATTCTTTGCTGGGTCAGCCTTTGTTGTCAGCCTTTTATTTGTTTTTATTCTTTAATCCCAAATGGGTCACATGAGACACCCAGCATTCACCAAGTTCACTGAGAATGTGACGTCATTAAATCCCACTGGGAATGTACAGTACCAATGTGTCACATAGATCCATGCTTTCCTTACATTGGGAAAAGCTATTGTACTTTATGTGATGGCTACGTACAGTACATGAGAACTTCTATTGTCTATAAAGGTGCTTTTGTTCAGTCTCGCTTCATGCTATGCTCGAAACACATGCTTCCTCTCACCTCACTGTTACTATAGAGGGTACCGTATGTGCATGCATAAAGTGAATGGCAAATGGAGTGACAAAGTGAGTTTGACGTTGTTTAATGCAATCAGGTAGGGCAGATAGTAGTTTTTTGCCACTCAGTAGGCTTTCCCACACAACAGATTTGAGTGAAAATCAACCGATAATTCCCAGTAGGTTACTTATCAAGACGATCTTATCGATCTACTGTAGGTTACCAGCACATGCTGGTAACCTACTGGGAATTATCGGTTGATTCCATTCGAAGCGGGTGTCCCGCATAACTTCTGGGTATAACGACAATGTCAGGTGCATAGCCTCTATAGCAGGGGTTCTCAACCTGGGGGTCGAGACCCCTCGGGGGGGACACCAAATTATTTTGGGGGGAACCCAGGTTATAATCTTTTAAAGAAGAAAAAAAAAGAATTGCAACTGAATGGCTGGGAAGTGGAAATTAAGAGTTTACATAGTACATCCTTAATGATTGTATCTGGTTTCATTATTTATTTATGATGTATTTTGACTATTTTCTCTATTAATAAGGTTATTGTAGCAGTCAATTTGTATTGCGGTGGTGGGGAGGGGGTGTGGCGGGGGTCACGAGACACGGCCAAAGCATTTCAGGGGGGGTCCCAAAGCAGCCAAAGACATCGAGAACCCCTGCTCTATAGGGCCACATTCTGACTTTCTCACACACACAGAATGTTTTCTCCAAAAACAAAATCCCTCTGTCTCGGTTTAGGAGATGGCACCATCCGTCTGGACGGTGGGCAGGACCCGTGTCAGGGCCGCGTAGAGATCTACTACCAGGGACACTGGGGGACGGTGTGTGATGACGACTGGGAGGAGAACGATGCCGAGGTGGTGTGCCAACAGATAGGCTGTGGCCACGTTGTCTCGGCGTACGGCAAGTCCTACTTCGGCTACGGAACGGGACTGATTCTACTGGACAACGTCAACTGTCACGGCAATGAGCGGCAGCTGTACAAGTGCAAAAGCCTGGGCTGGGGCATTCACAACTGTGGCCATCACGAGGATGCTGGGGTCCTCTGCTCTGGTATAGTACTCCTCATATAACGTGAAATATAAGCAGTTGCACAATGGCAGTTTGTGTACATTTATCAGAATCTCTTCTACAGTGTTTGCTATTGTATGCATTAAAAGAAAATGCATTCTTGGGACATCATTGTTCTTCTTTTTCATGTTTACCTTCTCAAGGTTCAACTTTCACTAGTACTGTGACATCCCTGGAAACAAGCCATCTGGCCAGATTATTTGTTCCAACGATGAGCACCGAGGGTAAGGAAACAGTTTACATCTTCCATTAGCATCAGCGTCTATTGTGTTAATCAGACTTCCTTGTTATCTCGATTACTTGGTACAGTAGTTCTGCACTTCTGCACTTCAACCCCAAACCAGCAGAGGGTGCCATTTCCTCCCTCAATATCTTACAATGGATGGAGTTGTGCCATGAAAATGTGGTGGTGAATCAATTTGACCTCAAACTAATTGCAAAAAAACCCAAACTCAGCTGATTTTGTATCTTCAATATATCCTGAATAACAGAAAAAAAGTGGCCTGGAATTGTCTGAGGGGATAGTGTTGAAAATGGCCTGTACAGTATGGCCACCATAGACATGCAATATAAGGCAAATATTTTCTAGATTTCCTTTTGCTTTAACCCATTTTGAGCGGGAACCCCTTTGGTGTTAGCCAACCCTGAGTGGCGCGCTACGAGCTTGTAGGTCTGCTATTTTTGAAAAATCGAAGAGCGACTGACATAGAAGACATTTTTAGAATCTGATCTCAGCTCAGAATGAAAACTGTCAGGATGTAGAAGACATTTTTAGAATCTGATCTCCGGTCAGAATGGGTTAAGTAGCATGTGTCTATTGAGTGACACTGTCCTGTCTTGTACATCCCCTTCCAGAAACAGAGGAAATTAAAACTTCCACTGATGGAGCAGTCACCGACAGTACAACAGCTCATACCACACCTGCAATGACAACTAAAGGTAATGCTGATTTGTATTAACAGTTTGTAGAATGGGTACAGTAAAGTTCAAACAAAAGTACAGGTCAATACAACAACTGCTACGAGGATGAACTAGAAAACGCACTAAGACTTGTTTACATAGGGGTAAACAAGTCTTAGTGTAAACAGCTGTGTTACATTAACACTTTGAGTACTATCTTGTGAAACTATAAACAGGTGCATTTTCTGTCAGAGGTAGTTATACATCCATATAGTAGATGTTAGCTTTATACTTTTGACATTGACAGCAGTATTTCAATGTTTTTGCATTTGTATAAAAATATTTGCGACAAGTAGCAGCAATTTATTCAAATGTAATTTAATTAACGTTAGTTGCTCGGTTATCAATATCTGTCTTTCTCTCTGTGTGTTGACGTGCAGAGCGGCCAACCATTCGAGTAGTGAATGGAAACAGCAGTTGCCAGGGTCGCGTGGAGGTCCTCTACGGCAACGAATGGGGGACGGTGTGCGATGACGACTGGGAAATGAACGACGCCACCGTGGTGTGCAGGCAGCTGGGCTGCGGCCCGGCCACTGCCGCCAAGACCAAGGCATTCTTTGGCTATGGGGCGGGCCGGACGCTGCTGGACAATGTAGCTTGCCAGGGCAACGAAAGACAGCTCTCTGACTGCTTCCACCTGGGATGGGGTCAGCACAACTGTGGCCACCATGAGGATGCCGGAGTCACCTGTCAACGTAAGATTGAGCCTCCATGACAGGAAGTGAAGCTATAATCTATTTTATATCTATAAATGCACCATGTCTCTGTCTGTTTGTACGGCTGTAATGCACGTAATTTGAGAACCGTCCACCGACTTCAAATTCGACATACGCGAGTTACGCGTGTTACGAGTTACATACTGTATAAGTTGAGCCCATGCATATACGCCTGTAGGAGGTCGAGGCTAGGGAAAGTACTACGGCAAGTGCTATAGGCTAAGATGGAGTCTGAAGAGATGAGTTTTCAGACTACGGCGGAAGATTGGGAGTGAGTCTGCAGTTCTGATTGCAATGGGAAGTGCATTCCATAGTTTTGGAGTCAGAAGGGAGAAGAGTTTGGGACGTGTGGAGCGTTTTTCCGGCGTTTTTAAGATATGGGGGAGCCATACCTTTGGGTGCTTTGAATGCCAATCTCAGAGTTTCGTACTCTGTGTGGGCAGCGACCGGGAGCCAATGAAAGAGCGGAGAAGGGGAGTGACATGGGAAATTGGCTGGTTGAAAACTAGGCGAGCTGCGGCATTTTGGATCAATTGGAGAGGTGTGCATGCCGGTAGGCCAGTAGTTACAAATATACATATATATTATATAATGGAGTTATATAGAAAATATAGAAAATGGAGTGGAAGAATTCAAGGCTAATCAACTTCATAGAGTACACGACCACTTGAAGGTTGAAAGGAAAGTATAACTATATTCCTAAAAGATTGAACAATTATCACCCCCCCCCCCCCAATTGGAGAGGAATAGGCAAAGGGGACACCATTGAAATTGCATAGACAAGCAAGTTTGCCACAGATGTTATGTCTACATGATGGCTCTACAACTAGACTATATTTCCATTAAGGGAAAAAACAGTCCCGAAGGTCTCTTATTGTTTTTGTTTTCTTCTTCCGCCAAAAATAACAGTTCTGGCTGAACCGTGCAGTCGGTTTTCGCTTAATGGAAATATGGTAGAGGGCTATGCCAAACGGTGAGGATGCGAAGCCCACGACCATTGGCCAAAATGTGGCACTATAGCACTCAATTGAAAATGCAAACTTTGCTCATAAGCCATTTGACCGTCGGCAATGAAACTATGATACACATATGAGTCTCATCATGCCGAACAAGTACATGCTCTTACTTTTGACCTCTGACCTTTAGATCACCAGCCATTTTTAATTATATGAAAAACAGATCAAATCTATCTCCTCCCAGGGTCTGTGATCAAAATGCACGAAAACATCTACACGTGACCTATTCGGACAAGAAATCGGAAGTAATTGAAGGTTTTATGAGCCAATGAAAATGGCTATTTTGTGAAAATTCTTCTTCTGCCCAAAATACATACGGTACATGCGTCATATGCTTATGAAACTTAGTTTACAGTATAGTAAAGGGTCATGCCAAATAACACCGAAACCAGTCTTACTCCAATTGGCCAAAGGGGCGGGCGCTATAGCATTTTTTTTAAAATGAAACCATTGAACAGGCATAACTCATGCCTCGTTTGGCTAAAAGTCATGGCACTTTTCACCTTTGGACCACAAGGTCATGGGTTCAAATCCTGGTACAGCCAACTCAGCGTATGACTGTCTTCAAGGATATGAGTCTTATGATCTTCTTTTTCTCAAGTTCAGTCCATATTTCTATGGCTTATTGTGCATATTGTTCTTATTGCCTTCCTGCTTGTTCCCGCCTTATCGCTGCTTGCAGCTATATTTATTATTATTATCTCTATCTGCTTCCTCTAGCCTTCCAACCGTCCAGTCGCGATGCACATGACTTTGGGGCAACAGAGAGGGATCCCACCATACCACCAAGCAGTGAAGGTAGGCCCTGAATCTTCAATGATAAACTGTCAATTCTGGTCCCTTCAATAAAGGTCCAACTAAGCTGACCTGTAACAATAGCAAGGTGATATTTCAATTTCCAGACATATTTCCACTGACAGATTATATGAGGTCGGTTTGGAGAGGAAGTCTTTTATCCAAACCACAAGGCCACTGCTCACACCGTGGCCCAAGTTCAAAACGTATTTCACGAATAAGGGATTGTGACCCCCAGAAATCGGAACTTTTAACATTCAGTAGATTGTCTGTGGTTTTCTGGCTCAAACAAGCGCTCTGATTTGCCTGTGGACTGTGAGGTAAGAGTCCACAAATCCCATATATCACATAAGGATTTCCAAGCAGATGTCACCTGTTTTCATTGCAGCTCAAAAGGCTTTAGAATGCACAGAGAAAAGAAAGATCCACTGAATGTTGAAAGTTCGGGTTGTGTGGGTATAATTGAGGTCATAAAACTAAACAAAAAAAATATATAATAATAATAATGAATGAAAATGAATGTCATGAAACCTTTAAAGGCAAAAAAATTAAATAGAAACTAAGACAACGACTGAACGTAAACATCTGTTATTTCTATATTTGCGCATAGGATCAGTGAGACTAGTAGGTGGCCTGCATCGTTGTGAGGGCCGGGTGGAGATCTTCTCCGGGAACGAGTGGGGCACGGTGTGTGATGACGCCTGGGACCTCCCAGATGCCCGGGTCGCGTGTCGCAAAGTCGGCTGTGGAGAGGCTACAAAAGCGTGGAAAGAGTCCACCTTTGGCCCGGGCACAGGAACGATCCTCATGGACAATCTCAAGTGTAGCGGCGAAGAGGCCTCACTTGGGGAGTGTTCCCATATATCCCGGGATGTGCACAACTGTGACCATTCTGAAGACGCTGGTGTCACCTGCTCCGTGTCATGATTTCAGCAGAAACACACACTCCCCCACCTCCACTACAAACTGACAGTGGGGGATATCAACCCGGGACTTGTATACATTATGTAAATAACAGCTCACACAATGCCGGAAGACTCCAACAATAAAGATAAGAAAATAAACAAACGACTAATATAAGAATATATAATTACATAATTATCTTATTCCTATTAAGCACTTTATAAATAAATATATGATAATAAGTACACTGTACACCTTTTTATTTGATAAACAATGGAAACAAAAGCTTTTAACGGTCTCTCTGTCTCTCCTTTCTTTTCAAATTGCTAAAAGATTTACCATCCATGCCAGCCATGATGGGAAAGTGAGTTCTTTGATGATTAAGTAAGGTATGCTGGAGGAAACTTATCAATTATTCATTCTTTAGATAAAAGGACTAAGAGTCATCCCCACTAGCCTCTGTACACAAACTGCAATGCCATGACAACGTCAGTCCTCTACTCTTTGCCAGCTACTACAGTATAAGCAAATGGACGTTCAGTGTGAGTCATGCTCGTGATTGCAAACCGAATTAGTTTTTTTCTTTTTTTTATTTATTACTTAATAAAACTATGAGTGGTTAAGTCACACAGACCTCCCCAAACACCACAAAAATGGTTATGTTGAAAGGACATCATAAACGTTGTCTATGTAGCTAGCATAGATCATTTTATCTGGCATATATTCTTCTATTCATGGAGCACCTGATACAATTTTCTATAGGTTTAACATTTTAATAATGTAAAACATTGTTCTAATAATCAGTGGGATTCCACCTCCACATTGCAGTTTACAAAAGTAGATTAAACAATCTAAGTTTTTGCAGCGTAACTATAAAATCAGTACTTGCTATGTGGGCCTCATATTTGTCATAATTTTTTCTAGAATGTGTACATCTAGGTTTCATTTGATCTCTGCAAGAGAAAATGTGTGTGTAAATGTATATTTTTGTTCTTGGATTTTTACATTAACATTTCAACCTAGCCGTCTTGTGATAATAGATGTTTAATATTCAATAGAATGTGACTACTACCACAAAATTAAGCTAAATACTTCAGGAATGATCTAAAATTAATATCACAACAGGGGGGGGGGGGGAATTGGTTGGGAACAAAATAAATAATATTTAAAATACACACAATTACTTGGTTTGGTCGTACCACTGGCACAATTCTCAGGTTTGAAAATATGCTTCGACTTAATGCAGACTTTATTAGGCCAGATATTATGTACATAACACTGAGTGGGCTAAAATTGGCAACAATCTTATAGAAATGATATTATGCAAAGATTCCCCATAAAAAAATCAATGTACACTATTCTGCTGAAATCCACAAAAGTGGCCTTAAACAGCATATGGATGGATGTCCAATGTTAAATGATGTTTCTGTGAATATATTTAGCTGGGAATACATTTCACTGCAATGAAAATTTGGCTTAATGCAGTTCTGATTTGTAGACGTTTTTCATTATGTGTGCGTGTGCACGCGTGTGTGTGTGTGTGTGTGTGTGTGTGTGTGTGTGTGTGTGTGTGTGTGTGTGTGTGTGTGTGTGTGTGTGTGTGTGTGTGTGCCTATGTCTGCACTCTGCAGTAGCAACCCAGGCACTTTTTCACATCTTACTGCCAATACACCAGATGTTGTAGTAGTCAATGAAGAGTCCAAATAAGTGTTTGTTTTAGAGGTAGTCTGCACCCTTGACTCAAGCCTAGAGGAAGTCTTTATGACCAAGGTTGTTAAATACAAACCACGCCTAAATCTCATCTCAGAGCTTGATTCTTCAGTAGGTGTACTACTTGTTTTCATATTGGCAGCCTAGCACACTCACAGGTTGGTCATACAAGTGTTTCAAAAACGTGGGATACCCAAAAAGGCTAAATGGCTTGCAAAATGCTGTGCTGTCTGTCTCCGCTATCATTGGCATCCATACAGTATGGTGGATATGTTGCTACAGTAGAACTGCTGTACTGTGTTTTGTATTCTGAAGACCAATGCTACTGGTCCATGATTTTGTGAATGTACTCTACTGGACCTTCAATATTAAATTGAAATTGAAATGTGTGCTTGTAACGGTTTATTTTATGTGTAATGTGTGTGAATGCAAGAGAGTCAAAGAATGATAACACCAAAAATTCTAACAAGTAAACCTTCATAGGAACTATAGAGGGAACGCGTGTGACATCATCATCATACCCTCCCACTGTCCATCTTCACTAATAACTATCTAAAAGGCAAAAACAAATAAAAATCATTCGTCCCCAAACAGCTGCTTTATATAAATGTGGAGCATTGCTTGCTGCTCTACGAAGGCTGTTTAATGCCATCAGGATGTTATAAAAGCTGCGTTTCTATCATCTTGGTTTACTAGCCACCGTTGTAGGTTAGACATAATTCCAGCAAAGAGTGGGGTTATTGGGTGAAGATCAGATCTACTGCGGATGAGTCTTGGGAAATTAAGGCATCACATAAAAACACCAGATAATAGCCTATGCCTTTTCCTAACTGGTTGAGCAGTTAATATGAATACAAGTCAGGTGGGCACTAGGCACATCTGAGCACCATATTTCTGGGATGACTGGGCACCTGGATGAATGGGCACATGGACAGGTGGGCACGAAAACCATTTGGGCACTAGATGGTACTTAGGGGTGGAGATGACTAGGCACCTGGACGAGTGGGCACCTGGAGAGGTGGGCACCTGAATTAGTGTTTTTTAACTTTACATAGCATGCTGCTTTGTTGTTGGTAAGTGATAATTAAGTTTTAACCCACTGTTCTTTAAACCTCCAAACAACACCAAGGTCAAAAGTACAATATAAGAGTACCCGTATATTTGCCAAGACAGTACTGAGGTCAAAAGTACATTATACAGTATATAGAAAAAACAGGTGCGCTTCCTCTGGAAACTGCCCTTTGTTTAAGGCAGTACAGAGCTCAGCTTTGAAAATAACTTAACTCATAAACCAACTAAATGGAAAAAGTGTTACTCCAATATAAAAGATGCAAGACAAGACAGTCTTGCATTTTTAATTTTAGAGTGCTGCTTTTTCCATTTAGTTGGTTTATGAGTTACGTTATAACAGAGTTTCAACGTTTTTTCTATCATTGTATTGTGTACTGTTTAGCTATGTTTTCTCTGCCCCAGCATTCAGTTCAGCATTTTATTTACCGGTAGTTCCGCTATTTTTTCCCTTCTATTTGTTTTTTAAACAATACACATTTAAAAAAAAAACAGTAGTATATATAAGTGCCCACCTCCAGCTGCCCAGTTATCTCCACCCCTAAGTGCCCACTCGTCCAGGTGCCCACAGGACCCTATAGTGCCCAGATGGTTTTGGTGCCCACCTGACTTCTTACCCATACAACTGCTCCACTGACAGTCCCATAGCCTGGAGGGGCTGTCGAGATATGGTGAGCATGGGATCTTCACCGTGTTTGAGTAGTAGATGGTGCGCTGTGATTAACCAGTCGCTGTGATTGGCAGCCTAACCCTAAACCAAACCTCAATAAAACTCTACCTAAACCTAACCCTAAACCTAACCTCAATAAAACTCTACCTAAACCTAACCCTAAACCTAACCTCAATAAAACTCTACCTAAACCTAACCTCAGTAAAACTATAAAACTCAGTAAAATGCAGTGGCTGGGGGCGTTTGCAAGGACCCGGGAGAACGACGGACCCCGCTGAAAATTACATGCGAGCCGAGATATGGCTGGCTAGTTAAAAAAAAAATGCCGGCAGCAAACAATGATAATGTAAGCCTGTTTTTAGACAAGATAGTTCTCTCTCTGTATTACCTGTGCTGTTTTTGGACAAGATACTCTCTGTGAGATCTTTAAAGGTGTAGATAAGATATGTATTATCTTCAGCGATAAAACTATATTCCAAGCTCAGCACAACTTTAGTTAGTTCTGCTTAGTATGTCAATATGTTTAGCAATCGTGTGAAAAAAAAAACTTTTGGTCATTTTATCGTCTACTGACTCTACTCAGGTTTATGTGTAGCCTGGCTCCAGCCCTGAATCGCTAGCCACGGCCATTAAGAAAATATGTTCTGGCGATTCAGAAACGAATAATGAAGTGAAACAAAATGAAAATTCAAATTGAGTGTCAGGCTAGTTTATGTGAACACCCCGGACAGTTTTTAAATTGCTCGATTCAGTATTTAGATATTTGATATTAATTTTAGCTGCCCCGCCCCCTTCCTATACAAACCCATTATAACTTCAAACTCCATTTTAACCATGATAGATTCATCTAAAACACCAACCTTTTTTATGTTATATTGTCCTTCTAATACGTGAGGGGCTGTGGTTTTTCATTTACTGTTTTCATTTATTTTTAATATTTTGTTTTATTCTTTAGTCTCCTCCGTCGCGCAGCGTGGTCTGCAGCATTTTCCAAAGTAATTAAAATAAATGAAAGCAGTAAATGAAAAAACACAGCCCTCACTTATTAGAAGGACAAAATCAGTCACCATAAAATGTTTGGGTGTTTTAGATTAATCTTTGTATAGGAAGGGGGCGGGGCAGCTAAAATGAATATCAAATATCTAAATACTGAATCGAGCAACTTAAAAACTGTCCGGGGTGTTCACATAAACCTGAGTAGATGATGGAATTAACCAAAGTTTTTTTTTAAAGTGAAATATCCCTTTAATTAAAAAGTATCAATACTTCAATATAGAAATACTCTGTTAAAAGTAAAAGTACAAAAGTAATTTCTTAAAATGCCAATACTAGTACTAGTACTCATTATGCAGAATGTCCCATTTCAAGTTTTCAAATGTATTAAAATCTTTTGAAAATAACAGATCTGCAATCTCACAATGTGTTGCGACACGTCTATTTTCAAATTGCCAAAGTAAAAGTACAATATTTGCCCCTGAGATGTAGTGGATGGAGTAGAAACTGGAAATATTCCAGTAAAAGTTTTTTTAAATCCTCAAAAGTGAAGTACTTGAGTAAGTAACTTTACATGTGTAGGCCCACTATTGCATTTTTAGCAACTATAGTACACTTTTTTTAAGCGTTTGCCTGACGACCAACTATAGCCAATCACAGCGCGAACCTGTCAGTCTGGGCTATGGGATGTGTGAATTATATCAGCTACCGGTATGTTACAACGGTTACATCACTCTGTGAGGACACGCCTTTTTGGGTGGTGACACCATCCAGCGAAAGTGCTCGGAGGGGGAGGGGTGTGCCGTCGCCACGCGCAGACAGCAGGCAGCAGCTGCAGCAACAAGACCTGGTGCCATTAACACTGCATTCTAAAAAAATTAAAAAATAACCATATGATCACATTTATTTAGATAGAAAATATTAGGATCACGTTATACAAACTACATCTAAAAAAATGGTAGACCGTGAGCAACTGGTGCAGAAGGCCAGGCTGGCTGAACAGGCAGAAAGATATGATGATATGGCAGCTGCCATGAAATCGGTAAGTAGGCTATTATACCTTTTGTGATCATTTGTATCCTCTGAATCAATTTATTATGAATTATGGTCAACCTCATCAATATATATTTATTTATTTTTAAATATGGTAATGCTTGAAATGTGAGAAATATCGGAGCACGTTATTGTTAACTATATAGACGTTAGCTTGTCTCCATAGGGTACCATGGGGGCAGTTGAATGAATCAGACGATGTCAAATAAATCTGGTGTATGAAACTTATCATCAAAGATCACGATCATGAGGAACACGTCATTTTTGAACTGTCAAACGTGCTGCTAATATGTAATTTAAAGCAACATCAGTTGGAACCCCACAGGAAGGAAAGGCATCATGCTTCATTTTTTTGGCATCCGACGATTCGTGTAATAGATATTATTTCTTTAAATGTAGACGTCTACATAGACGAACCACCGATCATCTTATCTATTTTATCTGTTTAGTTTACACGATGTACTACTGCGGTGAACTGGTTGACTGAGGGGCAATTGCGGACGGTTTGATCTTGGGGCGGTGCCTTTTGCCAGACAGGCTGTATGATTGTTAAATGATTGAAAGAAATACAGCGTGAAATTCACACTGACATTAGCACTCGGTTTAACCACGTACTGATCTGAAGACGAAAAGGAAATAAAACGCTTTACGCAAAGATGAATATTGGAGAGAGCAGCTAGCCAGCTACTGTAGGCTTATAGTTATAATAACGCCAAATGATGCGCATAGAGGACAAGGCAAGTGGTACCATGACGAGTGACATCGTATGGGCTGAGAATGGCCACGTTCCGTTTTAGAAGATGCTAATCGAGAAACATATTGCGATTATACTTTCATCTTTATTTTGTGTGGAGACACATTAGTCAATGGGTCCCCCGAATCGCCCCCAAAGCTACACTGCGCATTTGTGAAAAGAACGTTGGCTGAAGGAGCTTGATCACAATCGATTTGCGCAACATCAGTTTATAATAAGAATAACCATTCACCTTCCAGACGTGGGTGGGCGTTAGTGGAAACCTCGCCAAAATGTCCTGTAATTGCCACACTGCAGTGAACGCTACCGTTTTCCCCCCCTTTATGTTTTTCTTCCAAGCTTAAGTGTCAATGTGGTCACTGGTCGATGATGATGATGCTGTGTAACAACTGCACTCTCGCATCCTCGACCTCTTTCGGCGATTGAGCAGGTTTTCACATGAGGCGTGTCGCAGCATCAGCCACGCAAGATGCAGCGCCAGGAGGGCTCACAACCACAAAATGCTGTGCATGAAATGGTGCACTAATGTGATTACCACAGTAGTGCACCATTTCATACCCATCATTTTGATCATAGATCATGCTTACATGATCCGACAATGACATATACATCATGGTTGCTACCTCGTTGACACGTAAGGAATTCTGACTATAGGCCTGGATCTCATATCTGCATTATTTTCCGGGAAAAGGGCAATGCTGCCACAGCATAGGCTACCTCCTCTGCCATGAAAGCCTTCATACACAAATCAGTAATAACTGTTCCTCTCTAAATTGGAGGAGGAAGCAAGCAGGGATACAGCCGGCGTGCCATTCTGGCTACAACAAATTCAACTATCAGACTCAACAAGTAAAATCTTGTGGCCTGCTGTCTGTCAGTGTTTAGTGTACTGGAGAGTAGGAGACTATAAGGCCAGTGACTCCTCACTTACTCTCTAGGACCAGGTGGGGGTATAATGTCAGAGGGGGATTGGCTCCACCCCTCAGATTTATGCCGAGTCAGAGAGGGCTGCCCCTCACCCAGCCAGTCTCTCTGCAGTAGTGGCACTGGGCAGTGGGGTGTGTCTGCTCGGCTGCCTCGCCCTGCATCGGAGGGGAATCCCTTGCCACTGCAGACATGGACATATAGCAATCACCACCCAATGGAAATGGAATATTAGTCATCTTTCAGTAGTTTGTTGTCTCCACCAGGCCGAAGGCATGGGGAGAGAGTATGTTTTGCACTCCGTCTGTGTGTGTGTGTGTGTGTGTGTGTGTGTGTGTGTGTGTGTGTGTGTGTGTGTGTGTGTGTGTGTGTCCGTCTGTCTGTTACCAGCTAATCTCCGGCACTGTTAACCAGGTCGATGCCAAATTTTGCACACACACTCCCTGGATGCCAACGATGCCACATTTTCCAGAACGGCCTGTTATAGCGCTACCAGGAGGCCGACTTTTGAAAAACTATTTTTTTTATATTACTCTTCTGTCCAGAAATCCTGCAAATCGTTAGACACTATCTCTATAGTCATGTGTTCAAGACGGTTCTGTCCGATATTTCATATTCCATCCTAATTGGCTAACATTGGCTTTCAAAGTTTGCAGGATTGGCTCGTTTTGAAGAAAAGCCTCAAATCATGAGTGTGCAATTTACGTGAAATGTTTTAAAGACTTTCCTACTAGGCTGAGGAATATATCGCACCCTTTTCACATTGGCCTGTTATAGCGCCACCAACAGGTGTTTTTTTGCAAAACACATTTTTGGAACAAAATGACTCAAATCATCCAATTGCCATCCAAGGTGTTTAGGAAATGTCACCCTTTTCACATTGGCCTAGTATTGCACCACCAGGAGGCCACAACCTGACCTGCCCTGGTGGAGACCTGTGCCCCGAGGGGCACTTTTTCTAGTTACATTTTCTTTTCCCCATTTTGCTTGCTGGTTTAGTCAAGTATGCACTTAAAAGTTTAAACTGAACAAGGTAACATTACATTTGAACATTTCTTATTAGAGTGAAGGGGCAAGAGGTATATGTATGCTAGAGTGTATGCTAGATACATTTCTAAAGTCAAAATTAAATTGGAAACATATTAACTTGATATTCTATGATTTATCTGTGTTTGATACATACATATATATATATATATATATATATATAAATATAAATATACCTTCCACGTTCCAAACTTCATAAACATTATGCTGCAAAGACAATTTCTAAGACTGGGAACTCACCAACTCTAACAAGGCTTCTGTCCCCCTGTTTACAAAACTGAATGTATTTTCACTATATGACATAAATATTCATTAGATATGTGTTTATATATAACATATCTTCTTGCCTTTTCCTTAATATCATCTTCTTCAAATTTAATTTGCTAATTAATTCATATAATACTAGAGAGGTTGACTTCACCTTCCTTTCTACAAAATAAAACGCCCAGTGGGCTACTCCCTCAGATACTGTGTATACAGATACAGAATGCCAAAGTACACATTATCAAGAGTTTGTTATCTTTAGAACATTTTAAAAGTAAATTGTCATTGCTTTCATTTTCATTGTGTGATTTTTTTTTTTTTTTACTATACCTAATGTAATCAATGAATCATAACAGACTGACATGTTATTATTTCTACAATTCTCAGCTCCCACCGCCTTTAACTTTAATTACATTAGCGGTCTAGCCGCCCTCTACCTAAATCTTTATGTTAGTTCATATAAGAATTCTAACAAAATAATGTTGTCTAGTACTATGGGACACTGCTACTCATTAGTGAACATTAACAACACACCATCCCAATATGAGAAACCTGTAAACTTTACAGGGCTATATTAGTAATAGGGGGCGGCATGTGGCTCAGGAGGTAGAGCAGCCCATCTTGGAATCTGAAGGTTCCAGGTTCGATCCCCGGCTCCTCCTGGCTAAGTGTAGATGTGTCCTTGAGCAAGACACCCCTAACTGCTCCCAATGATCAGGTTGTAAGGCATGGTTTGGTGTGTGAAATGTATGTGAATGGGTGAATTTGATGTACAGTACATACATTGTAAAGCTCTTTGAAGGGTCGGAAAGACTAGAAAGACACTATAAAAATGCAGTCCATTTACTCCACTGATACAGAATTTTAAGATTAGTTGAGTTGTCTGAATTATTAATTTAATTTAATAAATAAGAAATGCATAACATTTCTTCTTTCTTCGTCTGTACTGCTACTACAACTATATCAAGGTCATCCTGTGATGTCACTTTGTCTTTAGTCAATTGTGAAAATTTAAAAAATGCAGAATAAAAAACAGCTGCAATGGCATTCCGCGACCATCTCATGATGTATTTCCTAGTGAAACTGGCTGGGTGGTTCCGAGCCAATCACAATGATGGAGGGCCATTCACTGACAATAAGTATGGGGGCTCCCCATAGACAGCTGTCTTCTATGTATTCCTATGATAGAAACGTGCCGGTGCGGTGCGATATACTCTTTAGTGATTTACCAGTGTAACAGCCCCAAATAAACCCCCAGCCATATTATACCTGGGGTTAAAGTGGGCTAGTCCAGACCAGTTTATACCCCGGGTATAATATAGGCTCGCCCAGAATATACCCATCTAGCCCAGACCGTGCCCCACCTTGTGTTTTTCATTAATTATTTTTACATCATAATTATTTTAGTAAGCGGTTAAGTAACATCTCTCTAGTCCATATTATACCCCCGTCTTGTGTTTTTCATGAATAAATATGTAATTAAATGTCCAAAGGTTTTTTTCTCCTCAATATCATAATAGAGGGTATGCTCGTGACATCATCATCATACCCGGAAGTTATGAAGGAACGCCTACTGAGTGGCAAAAAACTACTTTCTGGCATTGACAGCCCATCATCAACATTTTTGACCGCGGTAGAGATCATGGATTTCACAATGCCACGCCAGACTTTCCAGTCCTTCATTGCTAAATTTGCCATCCCCAGTTCCTGCATACTGATGCATGTGTCCCTAGCGATGACATCAAGGAACGACAGTTTTCTACCTCTGGTCTGCTTTGAGGCAGGATTCCAGAGAAGAACGGAAGATATAACGTCATTGTCAGCTCTGTAGCAGTGGCCGGCAAACTGTGTTCTTCTGGATCTAGACTAGTGAAGAAACACAGGGAAGGTTGCCGTATATTAGATTAGTCGATGGGTGGCTCTTCCAAGAGAGATTTTGCGCTCTCATTAGAAGGCGGGTGTAAGTGCCATCCAACCATTTCTCAAATTTCTTTGAAAGTGTCCATGTCTCGGAGCCATAGAGCCTATACATCCAAACAGAAAAGTCCTATCTGATTGAATTAAACAATGTTAAATTATGTTAAAATCACTTTGCCACTCGATTTGCCTCTCACTTTATGCTACGTATACCCTCTATTTATATATTATTTTGGGTTAGGCCAGACATAACTCTCCTGCCAGACATACTCTCCAGTTTATACCGCCTTGTTTTTTTTATTTTGAATAAATAAAAGGTAAATATTTGTGTAATTAATATATACTGAATTGATACCTCTCTAGTCTAGTCCAAATTATTTATTTATTTTGAAATTGCACTAAAGGATAAGCCCCTTGAGATGCAGCATCTCGTTTTCGAGGGGTCCTCAAACAGTCAAAGCACAACACAGCAACAAGAAAACTTTCCAACAACACAGAACAAAAACGCATCAAACAAGGACATACACAAAAGACTCTTCCACCATCTCAAACCCCTACATCAGTTTATTTTATACCACCTGTGTTGTTCTTGCAACACTTTAACTCATTTACCGCCAACAGCGCCATCTGGTGGTGACTCAGAGCATCATCCAGTCATTTAACCCATTCAGGACGGGAACCCCTTTTGGTGTTTTAAGCATTATGTTATACTTTAGCTGTTGAAAAATAGCAGATCTTCAAGCTCATAGTGCGGCACCGAGTGCCGAGAGGAAACACTGAAGCACAAAAGACATGGTGGCCGAAAGTGGTATTACACTATGGGCCAAGCACTATGCATTGCGCTCGCTCACATGCCATGCCATACGTGAACGCCATGCTCCATACGTGAACGCGCTGGGCCGTTGATATCATTGCACACGTTCACGTATGGCCCATAAGAAATCCCAGAATGCACTGGTTCGAACACGGCCTCATGCGCTGGGTGAGCAACTCAATGCAAGTGGATGAGAGGAGAAATCCGGTGACGTCTCTATTATACTGTATATAACTCTGCTATATAACTCCGCGATTGTCATTTAATCCACCCAAAACATACTTTTTGTAACAGAGGATCATATCGTTCAGAGAAATGAGCCGCAAATCAAACTTGTTTTGACCCAAAAAGAAGAATCCGAGATATTAAGATTCTAAAAACTGCGTCCCCCTAGACAACATAAGCCAGCGAAATTGTATTTGTTTTTCCCTCCCTACCGCACCTGAACCGGAGTGTTATGAGCAGAGTGCATACAGGACACAGTTGTGAGCTAAGAAAACAATTACGGTGTGTTTGATGTCCAAATCTTCATTTAGGCTGTATTGAGATTTTGCTGTAAAGTCAAATATATCATTTTACAAGTCAGATAGATAGATACCTTTATTGATCCCGCGGGGGAAATTCAGGCGCCAGAGACAGCACAGCAGTAAAAGTTACAGATACAGGGCATAGATGTGTACAGTAGTACTACAGTATACAGTAACTACTGCAAGTATTGACCAATACCGTATAGTAAAAGAGTATACTGTGTAGTTTAGAAGTTTACAAGGTCAAATAGCAATTTAGTTTATAGTATTTCCTTCGATTTTCTTCCCCTTGAAAACAGGCCTGTCAGCAATACGTGGGGAGGGAATGTAAGCTTGTAGCATGATTTTGCCTACTTGCAATGGATTTGCCTACTGAAGAAGTAATTTTATGTACTACTCATTGACCCCCCCCCCCCTACAAAAGAAGAGTGCAGTGACAGTCAATATTTGACGTCTCTCTTTGCATATTTACAAATAATACTAGTGTTGGAGCTGTTTTTTAAATTATTATTATTCATGGTGCATAGGTGTGGCTTTATAAGCACCACAGGTGGTGGATACCAATTTATACCTGGGAAGGGATGATTGTGGCCAGGTGTGTAATGGGGGAAGGCCACACCTTGCTCCTGCCATGAAGTGTGTTGCTTCAATGTTTGTTTAATTTGTTTTTGTCTATCTTTATGGATTTTTACGGTTGGAAAGAAGTTTGATTGCAAGATGTTAAATACATCGATTATAGAGTTAGAGAAGAACGCACATCCCAACAAAAACCTTTCAGGTGCTGAACAACAATAGGTATATTATTAGTATATGACGACATTACAACCACTGTGGGTCTTTAAAAGGTCTGATACATTACAGAATACATTGATTGACATATCCAAATTTACAAAGAGCTCTCTGGACATTAAATGAATTGAGCATCCTAACAAAAGTTTAGTTACACGCATGCTATATATTAGGCTTGGGCGATGGGATGAAAAAGAATAGAAAAGGAAAAGACAACGAGTGAAACAGTGGTTAGTATTGAGCAACAGGCTAACAACATCACCATGGCCATAGCTGTTAGCTAGTTAGCTACTAGGCTACTGTCTGCTTCAACTTCATTGACAACGTGCAGTCACGACATAGCCGACACAGGCGCTGCAAAACAAAGGCAGCTCTACACCGGAGGGGGGAGAGAAAGAGAGTGAGACGAGAGTCTAATTGAAATGGATCAGTTCAGTCTGTTCAAAAACACAGTTCAGATGGGGCACGGTGGCACAGTCGCCTCACAGCTAGAGGGTCCTGGGTTCGATTCCCACTTTGGACGCTGTGGGCGCTGGGGGCATGTTCTCTTCTCCGTGTCATCAGTGCCTATTCCCGAGGCGGGGTTGGCGAAAGGGCTTTTCTGTGTGGAGTTTGCATGTTCTCCCCGTGTCCCCTAGGGTAGGTACCCTCACAAAAAACATGCAGTAATCCTGGTCTCTAAACTACCTCCCCCTGGCCAGCCGGGGCATCTGATGGAGGGGAAAGGAACTGGTCGGAATAACGTGTTCCTTCCACGTGCTATGTCTGGCCGGGTCAGACATAGCACCTGTCAGGTGAAAAGAAGCAGCTTGGACTCCTCATACATAGAAGGAAGCATGAGGTCAGTCCCCCCAGGTTGGCAGAGGAAGTTTAGTGCCCAGGATTACGGCATTAGACAATTGACACTGGGTGAAAAAATGGGTTGCAAAATCGAGGGATACAAATTATAGAAAAAAAACACAGTTCAGTGCAGTTCAGTCAGTGCAGTGGCAACAGGCTTAGCTCTTATTCAGCAGTCTAAATGCTGCTAAATAGAAACTGTTCAGGAGTCTGGTGGTATTGGTCCTGATGCTCCTGTATCGTTTGCCTGGCATTGGATGCAGTAGCGTTTGAACAGAGTCCACAGACCATGGTGGGGGTGGTAAATGTTCCTGACATCTCTCATGTATATGCTTTGCGTTCAGCGGTGGTACAGTTGCCAAACCCGGCGGTGGTGCCACTCGTCAGGACGAAATTATATTGTGTATATTGTTTGCCTTAATATCTGCAGAATTTGGTAAGTTCACTGCAGGCCATAGAAATAGTGTATAACTGATGTACATTTCCATTCATAGCAACACTGCTTCTATGTCAAACACAAAGTAATCAGTCCACGGAGTCCTCTGTGAAATGTTTGTTCGATATGAGGATGCATTGCTTGTTGGCGTCTATAGCAATAAGCATAATTGGACTACCAAGCATGTGTAGGTGGCTGTGAACATGGAAGAAGTGCACTTATTATAATATATACTTTTCTATTATTATTATTTATATTGCAGGTATAAATTCTATCCCAAGGGATATCTTGTATAGATGTATTTATGTGTGTGTGTGTGTGTGTGTGTGTGTGTGTGTGTGTGTGACTTTTGTAGATAAACTGTCCTTTATACAGCACCCTATAAGTTTGAACATACGGTAGTCTGCCAGAGTTTTGTCCTAGACGTTCAGTACATATATTGCAGGAATCTAAGCAGATCATTATTGGCCTTTTTGTGGCAATTTTCCCAATGAATTGTCAATAGTCTTTTTGTTCAAATTTGTAAGGCTAAGCTAAGGTATGAAACAACATAACCACCGTATAACCTTGTATCTAATTTTGGCTATTGATTAGGCTGCACAGAATAGACAATCTGCTGAATAGCTTGTTTGTTGTTGGTCAGCAAAAGGAGTAGGTGTATCACACATGCACAGTTCTGTCTAGCTATGCAGCTCAACCCAATTCATATACAAGATTGGCAATGTACACTGTTTGTTCCAATGGAATGGTCCCTTTGGAACACATTATTTCTTCATGAATGAATAACTTTGACTTGTTTGAGATCTATGAACAGTCTTATGATTCCACTTTTTGTCTAGAGACTACATGAAAATTAAAGGAGAACTGATGATCAGAAACTGATATTTAAAGCAAACCATACCATTCCTTTTATGAGGAGAAAACCAGACACTTACCAAAGCATTCTGTGTAAAGAGGGCTCCCCAATTTAGTCGTAATTAATTCATCCCCACACACATTTCTGCATGTTGTTACTGTTGTTTCATACCGTCTCACCTGCCAGTGAGGAGCCCCCAGTCAGAGGATGCAGTGCCTCTGACCCAGTCCTCCTGCACAATAATTGGATTAGAACCCCTAGACTCTGCGGTGGTGGGCCGACACTCCCGGCAAAATGATGCAGGCACCGGAAACATGTATTTTTTTTTCTTTTTTCTGAAAACGTTGCTTTATAAGTTTACAGGATAACCTTGGCACTTGGCGGGGTTACAGGACCTTGCAGTAATAATTTGTGAGAGGTACTTCTGTGGTTTTGCTCAAATAGACAACAGAGCTAGAGTACAGGAAGTGTTGCCAAATAGACTACTACAATGTATGTCACACAGTAATC
This sequence comes from Protomyctophum bolini, assembly GCF_963924005.1. Classification (NCBI taxonomy): domain Eukaryota; kingdom Metazoa; phylum Chordata; class Actinopteri; order Myctophiformes; family Myctophidae; genus Protomyctophum; species Protomyctophum bolini. The sequence continues at coordinate 23,963,189 of NC_137874.1, read as the reverse complement.
AAACCATTGCTTCGCTTCCAGGCATGAGCATGAGCCCATGTGGTACACGCCCTATCCACTGGGCTATGGGCTGTCCCCATAGCAGCAATTCACATTATTCCAGTACCATGTACTGTACTTCCTTCTAAGAAAAGCATGTCCAAGATGTTCACATCTCGACATGATAACTTGGATGTTCTGTAAAAGGTATAGATTAGTGATCAGTCAGATAGACCTTCCATGATTGCACACAAATATCCCCAATCCAACTCACTACACATCAGTATACTATTGGACAAGGACATTTGCTAACGATGTTAGCTAGTGAGCAGTCATTCAACTGTTTTACTGTCCCTGTGGCAAAGTCACTATTAATACTTTGAATAGGTTTACTGGTTCAATGTGCATTGAGTAATTCAAAACTTAGTACTTTACTTTGGCATGAAAAGACAAAGTAGAAAACATACAGTACAGGCCTTCCAGAATAGAATAGAAATAGAAACATTTTGTAAGGTTGAATTACCGGTAAGCATAATTGTGTGCCCTTACCCTTTTAAATGTTACTACTAGCTACTTCAGAATGCATCACAGGCTCCAATGAATATATATATTATGAATTGTCATAATGGCCAATAATGGCCACCGAGTGGCGCGCTACGAGCTTGTAGGTCTGCTATTTTTGAAAAATCGAACGACTGACATAGAAACATAGCTTTTTCAGAAAACTGTCAGGATGTAGAAGACATTTTTTTAATCTGATCTCAGGTCAAAATGGGTTAAAGAAAAACTCAGCAGAAACGGAACAATTTTCAGGGCAGAACTTTTGTACTGAACACTTTTACTAACTAGTGACACTCACTGCTATGCTATGTAACCCCCCCCCATGCTTTCCAGTGCTTAACAAGCCTATTCACACTGCTCATGACGTCAGATAGTGCATGCCGCCTTTGTGCTCTGCAGCCTGAAAGAGGGCAGGCTGGGGAGGGGAGGGGAGGGGGCTGTCTGTCACATCACTTTAACAGAGACACATGAAGACCAGGAAGATTGCAAGGATGGAAGGAAAAAGACAGATGAATGGCGAGCTGAAGACTAAATCAAATGGCAATTATGGCATGCACTTGGCCTCTAAACACTGGAAAAGGGACTTCTTGTTGTCAGCCTCTCAACCTTAACGTCTATAGTGTGTGTGTGTGTGTGTGTGTGTGTGTGTGTGTGTGTGTGTGTGTGTGTGTGTGTGCACACACGTAGAATAGAAATTTATGATATACTATTTTAGCTATAAAATAGTATATAAAATATGTATTAGCTATACTATGTATACACACACACACACACACACACACGCCTAACATACTACACTGACTGTTGATATGAATGAAAACAGATCTGTCAGAGGGGAAGTATATTGACTGTGCTTCCTGGCATTTATTTGTATTAGCATGCAACTCTTTGGAAGTTGACAGCCTTGTGTAAGAATGAGTCACGAGAGAGCCAGCGCAATTGATGAGCTTTATGGGCAGACAGAGGCCTATTGTCATCCCTGCACCATAGCTTCCGTCAGGGCTTTCTGCACACTCTGCACAGGCCCCTGGAAACAAAGACGGCCATGTTTTTACAGCGAGGTTGTTTAGGGCTTGTTTTTCTGACCTCGTACTCTAGCGCTGAACTACAGTACACTGCTGGGCTGCCTTTTACAGTTACGTTACATATTGCTTATGGTCATTTATCAGGATGGGGCTTGGAGTAGTATAGAGCAAAGTATAGCTATACACGATTAGTACTGTGGTGGATTTACTGTCTCTGCGATGTTGCTGGGGAGGTGGCTAGTCTGTATATCAGTGTGAAAACTTTACTAAAACATTAGCTTTTTCTAAAAGAAGAAAATAAGTGGGGGGATGGCACTCCTCCCCCCCCCCCCCCCCCCCCCCAAATATACTGTTAAAAGAAACTCATGATGAAAAGATTGCCGGTTAATTTATGGCTATATCCATGACTTAAGCCCTACCCATATCAGAGGCACTGTAAATGTCGGTTCTTATCCTGAGTGTGTCTATGGGGAATTATTAAGAGAAGCAGATTATGTAATATGACCCACAGGTTAAAGTTACTTTGTTAAATCATTTACTGACAGAATTGATTCGGTCTGTAGTCTCTTCCCTGCAGCCGGAAGTTTTATTTTGAAGACCCCAAAATTCACCCCAAAATTAACCGGAATCCAAATAGGTTAAGCTACCGCTTTGGTCTTTTTATAAGTTATCTGAAGCATTAATATTGTAACCGTGAGGTAGCGACCATTTAGTAATGACTTCATATTACAACAGGACAATCCCCCACAATATAAGTGTGAGTGTCATCTTATAGGGATAGGGTTATTAATATATAGGCCAGGGTAAGACTCATCAACTCAAGAGTTGTGAGAACTTGTGACCAGTGTTGGCTGTAATGGCATTATATAACTGGTATACTTTGCGGGGTAAGGGAGTAACCTGTCCACGCCGCGATGTGCGGTGTGGACAGGTTAAGGACTCTTGAGGGACACAAGCTGGCTGGTTGGAGCGCAAAAGCGTGCAGCAGTGACGTGCGTGAGCCGCTGCTGGTTAAATTGAAAAAGGCGTACAAGCTTATTTGTTGTAGCCTATATGGCATGATTGGCCTCATTACATGGCATATTGTCTGTACTCTGTGTACTCTTGATTTTCTGTCCAGTCCTACTGTAGGCAGGCGATTATGGCGAATTATATTGGTTAATAAAGAGAGGTGTAAAGGGGATATTGTCTATGGTGTATATCATTCTTGTTTTTAACCATAGAGTTAATTAATATGGGTCGTGATTAAGTGGCGCAATGACGGTAGGCAGTAATACAATGTGCAAGCATTCGAAAATGGGTTTTAATTGACTGTAAAAAAGAAATCTAACAACTTTTCTCAGTGCGTAATCTTGTGACGTCACAGGATTCTTTTTAATGGCAGTAATCCAAAATAAGTTTAGAAATGAACGATACCCAACACTGGTTGTGACCCAACATTTGGTTGAGTGAACAAAAGTAAGACCTAGTGCAAAGCAAGAGCGGAAAACAGCAATCTCTCCTCTCTCTCTCATATGTGTGTGTGTGTGTGTGTGTGTGTGTGTGTGTGTGTGTGTGTGTGTGTGTGTGTGTGTGTGTGTGTGTGTGTGTGTGTGTGTGTGTGTGTGTGTGTGATGATACAGTATATAAAATACATACTGTTTATGATGTCGATTGTATATTGAGGTGTGTGAAGATGCCTTTCCCATTGGGGTAGAATAGAGGTGAAATCATCCAGACACTGGCCTGTCAAAATGAATAAATTAATAAATAAATCTTTCAGCGCAGAAGAAACCTCGGGATGATGTCAGCAACCTGCTCGATGGAGTGGTAGTGGCCATTCTCTTTTTGAGTGGTGCTAGCAATGTGTGTCTGTATGTACTGTATGTACGTACGTCTGTGTGTATGTGTGTCTGTCCGTCCAAGCACGGAAATAGGGTTTTGTACAGTACAGTACTACAGCATGAGTACAGTACAGCACCACTCAGTTCAGACGGGTCTGATTTCTTCTCTCTGCTTATCATTGTCACTCTGTCTTACATCTGGCGACTTATCTTAAAGTGTTGGTTCAGTAATCAGTAACAACTTTATTACTGCTACAGTATATGGCGCAGCCCGGCTGTTGCATGGTAACAGCCTGCAAAAAAAAAGAGGGGAAAAAAACAGTAAATGAGATTACATCCTTGTAACGCCTTTCAATGCATCCTTCCTTGCAGTGTTGATTTTGACAGCAAAGTTTTAGTCATAGTCTATTAAATAGTTTTCATTTAGATTTAGCCGACTAAAATGTATTTGGCAAACCTTAATGCCATCGTAATGATTTTACACTTGCTGAAAATAGCCGATCTATACATACAAGCTCACAATGCGGCGCATTGTGAGCTTGTTTCGTCTGCTATTTTCAGTATAAAATCAAGTGTAAAATGACTTATACTGGATCTCTTGTCCACTAGTTGTTTCCTAACATTTAGTCTAGTTTTTATTTGTTGACGAAATTGTCAATATATTTAGTCTTAGTTTTAGTCATCATAGCTTAGTTTCCATTTAGTTTTCGTCATGAAAAAAGGTATAGTCGATGAACGTTTTTTTTGTCATACAGTAGTATTAGTCGGCGAAATCAACACCGCTATCCTTTGTCCTCTCCCTCCAGGTGACGGAGCTGAACGAGGCGCTGTCCAATGAGGAGCGCAACCTGCTCTCGGTCGCCTACAAGAACGTGGTGGGCGCGCGGCGCTCGTCCTGGCGCGTCATCTCCAGCATCGAGCAGAAGACGTCGGCCGACGGCAACGAGAAGAAGATCGAGATGGTGCGCGCCTACCGCGAGAAGATCGAGAAGGAGCTGGAGGCCGTGTGCCAGGACGTACTCAGCCTCCTCGACGGCTTCCTCGTCAAGAACTGCAACGAGACGCAGCACGAGAGCAAGGTGTTCTACCTGAAGATGAAGGGCGACTACTACCGCTACCTGGCCGAGGTGGCCACGGGCGAGAAGCGCGCCGGCGTGGTGGAGTCCAGCGAGAGGTCCTACAGCGAGGCGCACGAGATCAGCAAGGAGCACATGCAGCCCACGCACCCCATCCGCCTGGGCCTGGCGCTCAACTACTCCGTGTTCTACTACGAGATCCAGAACGCACCCGAGCAGGCCTGTCATCTGGCCAAGACAGCCTTCGACGACGCCATCGCGGAGCTTGACACCCTCAACGAGGACTCGTACAAAGACTCCACGCTCATCATGCAGCTGCTACGGGACAACCTAACGCTGTGGACGAGCGACCAGCAGGACGAGGAAGGGGGCGAGGGAGGCAACAACTAAAACAAAGTCCCGACCAAGACCTCTTTCTTTCTTGCCAAAACACACAGACACACACACACACACACACACACAGACAACGCGCGCTCACGAATAATGACGACAACAAAATAATAAATAAATACTACTAGTAAACGTTCTTAGAAATTAAAAACGATAACAAAAAGGGGGGCTGATGGAGCATCGGCAAGCCACTTTTGCTGGTGATACTAATGCGGCCGCTGTTCTTTATTTTTCCACAAATTAAAAGTTAAATTAAATAAACGGTGGGATGAGGGCAGTCAATTTTAGTTAGTCGAAGTTATGATAAAAGAAAGAAATGAACGAAAATCCTTCTCGATAGCCTCTGTGACATTTGCCAAACTACCACTTAGAAGCAAGGGGTATGTCATTCTTCACAGTGTGGCCACTGGGTAATAATACCTTCACACTAGGCATAGACTGTTGTTATTTTGCAAAGGAAGCCGAGCTGTCTTATTGTATTTGGTGAGGGAGGAGCATTCGATATAAAGTTTGACGCTTGAAGCAACAAGAAAATTTAAGAGTAAACCTTGAATGCATCACCTTGCTTAATGAGAGACAGAGAAAGAAAGAGAGTGTGTTGCAAATTAGTTATAGAGAGAAGAGAGGTTGCGGAAAAACCGAACTTCTATCAAGTAACCAGAGACGTACCAACATGGGACTTGGATGCACAGCAACGTGGTCCTTGAGTGAGAAGCAGGTCGACTCTGTTTTGAACATACATACAAAACGGTTGCTCTGTGTCAGGTTATGTTCAGCTCAGTCACAGTCATACTGTATAACTAAAATACAAGTTCATGAAGTAAAGCCTACCCAGCAAGCCAAATGACGTCATGATGACGTTATGATGACGTCCTCCGGTGACGTTCAGAACTAGGCCAGATCACAGCCCATATGGGGAGGATGTTTACGTAATTTCCAAGACGTCTTCACCAGTTGAAATAATAGCTTATTCTGGGCCAGATCTGACTAGTTGCGATATGACTTAAGTTGATCTGGCCTCGATCGGACTCTCTCTGATTCATCCAGGATGTCCGTCTTATAGTGGGCACTGGGCAGAATTTATGTTGATTGAAATCAGGTGATATTCTGGGCCAGATCTGACTTGTCATGGCTTGACTTGATCTGGCCCCAATCGAGACGTCCAGGTCCTGACCGTGCTTGCTGGGTAGTGCAACTTGTTTCTCATGTGCTGCTGCTGTGCTTTTTATTAAATAAATTAACCGTCTTGGGGCACCTAATTCTTATTGTCAGTATTGTTGTTACTATAACAATTTCTATTGGCTCTTTTATGTTTGTAGAATTACCATTTCATTCATTGAAATCAAACCAAAATCAATGGAAAAATACTATTTTAAAGATTCTGGTTTGGGAAGAAATTGTTGAAACAAGTCACCAAACACATAACCCCTAATTGCCTACCGTAATTTATCTTCGCAACTATCAATAGGATTTCTGAAAGGTCACAGGGTCGACTGGAATCGCGTACAGTACTTGATTGGGGGACTATGTGTAATTTGTGGACAGAGCACATGCAATGTTACATGGAAGATCTAAAAGCAGATTTGAGGTTTGTGGATTTTCTTTGTGTTAAGTTTCTTATTGGTCAAGAAATGCACTTGCCTATTATACTGTTTCTTCAGTGTAAGATGATAACTGCTCCAATATTCTCCATAATACAATATTGTGCATGCTGTGATGTATTTATACAGTAGCTTGAATTTATTAACTTATACTGTAGATGTTATGTATTCATATGAACATGGAATCACTAGACATTAATCTGATTATTTTCTATTTATTTCTTTTTATTGGATTGTTAGCTAGACCTTCTTTTAATCTGTGTTTTCTTTACTCCATTTGCTGAAGTACGCTATACCAAAACAGTGATTGTTAACAATAAATTGATCTGTTATGGACGTTGCTATGGTGACATGCAATTCTTACTAAGGGAAAAAGATCAGAACGCTGCTGTGTTTTTGATCTTTCAGTCAAATTTTGTAATCAAAATATTGAATTGGTGTTTCCTGTATATGGACCATTATTGTTTCTCTAGCTTCCTTTAGCTGCCCATTAGCAGTTCAATTTCAGTCAAATAATGATAGTCAAGATACAAAAATCTAATATCGACAAAGGTCACACTATTTGGTACAAAATCACGACAAATATTATTGGTGCTATTACAGTAGACAGTTGTAACGTGCAATTTAGAACGTTCCGAACATGATACTGTAATTATGATATAACCAACTCACCAACATAAAGAACCAAGTGGTTCTTTGAAGCGTTCACCCTCCTGGCTGATATAGCTGCTATTTAGATAAGAACGTAATGTTTCAAGTTCTGCCGCAACTCTGTATGAACAACCATTCAAGCCATTGTTGATCCACGACGTGAGTTAAGAAATGTCACTGAATGAAACAGACAATGCGTACAAAATCATTCACGGTACTAAATGGAACCGTTATGATACCACTCAAACCACTTGTGAGAGGCACAACTACTGAAGAGCCTGGTTCCACATGGTATCATTAGTGGATCCATGTAGGTCACACATTTTAACAAAGTCTTTGAATAAAAAATAGTTCCACAACACTGTTTAGTGTACACTGTACAAACAAAGAACTCCTGTGGATAGTCATCTCTAGGTTTGTTCTGGCGAGGAACCAGGGACGTGCACACATAAACATCAAAGGGGGCTTCAGCCCTGCCCTTTTACCCGTCTGTAAAACAAATGCCCTCTCCAGACCATGAATGCAGCATTTACTATGGTGAAAGAAATGCAAATGACATCCTCTCCATTCCATGCCATACCCGAGAATACATTTTTTCTGAACTCCTGATCTTGAAGGCAGCATTTTGTGTTGAAAGAATTTGTTTAGAAATCCATGTCATCGGAAAATAGCAGATCTACAAGCTCTCGATGCGTCGTAACGGCTATTTTCTTCCAAAAGTGTCCTCTTACAGAATGTCAGCCCCTGCCTCTGTAACACTCTCTGCACACCATAATGAAGATTTGGTCGTCAAATAGTTAAGTATTCGTGGCCAGAAAAGTTATGTTTTGAGGAAAATATGCCACATGCAGTTAGAGGAGGATGTGATTATACAGTACATACAGTATAGTTAATGGGTAGCTCTACATAAATGAGATATAGATAGATCGATAGACTGATCAATAGATACAATTAGTATACTGTATAATTGTGAATACAATATTGCATACACAGATTATTGTAAATATCACTGAAATCAGTTGTGCTTACATATTAGATATTGTCTAAATATCTTTGTGTAGGGCTGATATATAGGGCAGTGGGGTCATGCACAAGGTGACAAAGTGGTCAATTTAATTAAAGGTGTTGCACTTTAGATAAATGATTACACACACCGGATGTAATTTGTCATGAAAACATCACAAATAGTTTGAGAGGGATATTGGTATTGACTGATAAAAACAAATCCAACAAGTGAGTCTGCAGGACACTGCACACAACAGCCTCAAGAAAGATACAGAAATAACTTATTGATTATTTAATATTTATTTAGTATTGTATATTATGTTTTGTCTTTGTTTTGATCACTTTGCTTTAACCTACCATTTATTTTACATCAACCGACTGCTTTAATTTTGTTTCATCGTTTGCTTTTGACCATTGCCTGTCATAGAAGCAGGATTAAAGATAACACAACAACATTGAACATACAAGAGCCAACCATGCAATGGAAATATGAGTTGAATATTACTGAGACTCAATATCTTCATTCTTTCACACTTTTAGTCAATGCTACCAAGAAAGAATACGAAGATATCAAAATAGGTAGGTAAGGTGATATGACTTGAGCGCTCAGTTCTGTATCTAAAGAATTTAGACCTGCAGTCGACGTTTGATGTGTTCTTTTACGAGAAATGCTACACTGATATGGCTCAATAAAACTGCTGGTTAATTAAATGTTTGAATACCAATTATTTCATGTCTCTCTTTCTGGCCCTTTCATTGTATCTCCATGTATTCTTCTCTCTAAACATTTGTTTTCACATTCATAAAAACTGGGCAGTAGCTGTTGGGAATGCATGCCCCTCCGGCTATGCAATATCCCTTGTACTTGCATCATGCTTGGGAGGCCTGACAATGACATTAGTACTATGACAATCATATTGATTACATCAAGGATCCTCATATATGACCCTAAAAATCACACCCGTGTGAAGTGAGTGGTGCAACTCCGTGTGTGTGGGGGGGGGGGGGTTCCCCCCAGGGCGAACCCCCCAGGGTGCCGGCCCGATTCCGGCAAGCTGCCCCGTGTCCAAAACGGTTGAGAAATGACAGAGTTAGCGTGTACACTTTACTGTACCCTCTACGGTACTGTACTGTACTGGCACACCCGAAATCACCATACAGTTAATATGTGCGTGTGTGTTTGTGTGTGTTAGGTTGCGCACAGGTGGTGAAAAACAACCATGCTGTTTTCGTGCTCAGACGCACCCAGCCACACACATAGCTCTGTAAGGGAGTGGTTGCACCACTCAAAAAGGGGCACTCTTATCATCGTACACATCATCATGACGATGATCAGACACTAATCAGACTCCATTCATTGTCAATGGGAATCTCATATTTTTTACGAATACGTTTGTGGACAGTAACTAAAAGCTGGATATAGGCGCCCCTCAAAAAGGACACAGACAAAAGGACAGACATGGCCCATTCGAAATTCGTTCGAACCCATGTGGTGTTTTAAAAGGAATATTCAAACGTCATTTTTGGCCAAATCTGTCAGCACTAACACACACACACAGGCGAAAACAGTCTTGGGCCTTTGTTCGGCCGGCCTGGCATAGACAAAAAAAACTGTACAATCCGGGGCTACTATAGTAGCCAACAGTGTTTCACACAAGGCACTCACTAGGGTTGAATAGCCTCTAGATTGATGAGGACTGGCATGAGCATGAATAATTTAGACCAACATTAAACGAAGGAAACTGTCAGAGGGAAAGTTTAAATGCTATGCTGCCTTGCCTTGTTATAAACCCATTTTCCTGCCAACCATTGCTTTTGAAACTGAACGTCCAACAAATAGTAGATAATTTATTGCATATAATCTTACAATAACTGCAAGGAATCTCTGTACGTACATATGTACGTCTGTAATCCACGCATCTCAAGAACCGCTCCACCGACCGACTTCAAATTCACTGCGCATGTTGCAGATGACCCGATTAGAATTAAAATTTGAAAAAATATTTAAAAAAAGAAGAAAAAAAAATTTAAACACCACAAATCTTTATATATATATATATATATATATAATGTTTTATTGGGTTTTTTGAACACCACAAATCTTAGTCCCTGACAAACTCTTTTCAGATGGGGGTCAATGTCAAAATTTGACATTTCTCCCTAAATCAAAGATTTTACTGGATTTACTAGAATAAATAAGTCAGTGTTGGGAAAACACAATTTCATGGTTAATAAGTCATGGTTGTAGTAATAGTCAAGGGACTATTTGAGCAGTACCACAGCTTGTCCAATATAGCAAAGATATAGTGTAGTAGTGGAGTTCCAGTCATGTGCCCAATAATTTGAGTATTAGCCAGTATAGTTTTGTAACCACGAAATGTGCCAGTGTCCATTACATATCTACAGGGTGTGCTAAGTAACTATACTACAACATGCTGGAAGCTCAGTGCATACCACAGCTCTCTATAAATAGCATGCCCCATGCAGCTTTGGAGTCAGGAGTGGAGTTAGCATGTGCATTAGTAGTAGGCTGGCATGCAAGTTGAAAGAATGGAGGTTGACAGAGGAGGGGGGGGGGGGGGGGGGGGGGCTCTGAAAACAACCAGCTACAGTACATCAGTTTAGTCTCAACAGTTCTCCAGCAACAGATTCAATGAAAACTAAAATGAAGTCTATGCTTCTGATAGCACAAGGTGATGAATGATGACAGCTACTGGAGGAACAGGAGAACTACAGTACTGCTCAGGAACTATATTTTATACACAGTGGTGGGTATGAAACTGTCACAGCATCGGTAAAGTAAACACTTTTAAGCTACCAGGACCTCAGTAGAAATCAAAACTAGATTAGTATCTCTAACCCTAATCATATCCTAAACTTAGTGCAGCTGCCATGGTCCATGCTCTATAGAGCTGTATAAATAAATAAATAAATCCAAGGGGACACCCCTTTGGATAAAAATGTATATATTTCATGAACGTCAGGTATAGTTGCTTATATGCATTATTAATTTCATAGGCATAAATAGCATATGGCATTTGTACTGTCCCATATTTCTACAAATATGTATTATTTATTGTATATTAAAGCACTATATAATTTAATTTTATGAATAAAATTCCTAAAATTAAAACTTCTACAATTGGGGTGGTTATATTATGTCTCCCTGCTGTTCCATTGAGACATTTAGATCGTGTCAAAGGCCACACATTTTGACCTGATGGTAGAGATTCAATTTATCCCGTGAGCAGGCATCAGTGCCGTCGCTACCTATACATGCAATACGCACCCTCATAATAACAATTTTCTCTGCGGCTCCGCCACATAATAACAAGCACCCGTGTGTGTGTCCTCACAAACAGCAAAAGTAGCCAATCTGCATGAGAAAACGCAGCACTCGTGTCGGGGGGGGAGCACTATATCTGAGTGGGGCAACCAAATGGTCAGCTACGTCCCTGGCAAGCATGCAGGCTCCATTATTTCGCTCAATGGTAACAATGCCAACACTGCTTTAACATTATATAGTAGGCATATGTTAGGCCCAAACTGCAATTTTAAGGACATGTCACACAAATGCAACTCCTTACAACTGCCATTGGGGGGTCCAGGGATAATGGTTGCATGCAACTACATGCAACTATTCACAACCGTTTGGTTGCAAGAAGTTGCATGGCGTTTTGGGCCGAACATTCTTTTTGTCACTGCTGCTGGTAGTTCGCAGCACTCTGGGAGTAACTGTCATCATGCATGTTTCAACAATGGTCAGTCCAACATAAAATAAGAAGCACTATGAGCACATACTAAGGGGCTTAGATCCCACTTATACCCCCCCTGCCCCTCGTGCCATGATGGGAACTGTTTCAAAATGATCTATTGCTTACATGGAAGAATATGACTTGTGCCATCATTTATAAGATGGCACAATTTCCTCTGCGTCTCACTGGTGGGCTACACAGTTCAGAAACCTGCCATTGTCCAATGACATAATCAATGGGGATTGCAAGCTAAAATAACCTATAAATGCTTAAATATAAGCCATTGTTCTTGCATTTAATTTAATAAAAAAATATGAAATTGGTACAGTAGTCAGGTTTCTAAACTGTCCACAGCCCTCCTCTGTGACAAACACAGAGCGGGTAGACAGAAATGGTGCATTCTCGTAATGAACATTAAAGACGCCCAATTATATGAAGATAGGATAGGGTCCACATGCAGTCAGTGGAAGAACCGTTCCCACATGGTTATGTACAGATCTCAAGTAAAAATAGCAATAACACAATGTAGAAATAGTAAAGGTACTGTATTCAAAAGTGTTGACTTCCAAAAATATACTTAAGTACCAAAAGTAAAAGTACTCATTATGAATGGACGATTTTATGACAATTTTCATAAATAGCAGATGTGCATGCTCACAACGTCATGAGCTTTATACTGGATATTTTTGAATAGATGGCGTAGAAAATGGGGCTGAATTGGTTAATGTATGTTTTGTAATAATAATCTAAATGTACAAAGTAACTTGCTTGGTTATGGCTGTCCATCAATTTCTATGCTGACTTTGCTGCTCTTGAAATGGGTTATTGTGGGGGGTTGTGTTTGTGTCATTGCATGTAACTGTACAGGCCAATACTCAATCTGCAAGGTTGGTCACATGTGGGGCAGATGTGGCAGATGTCCAACCAACCATTACATAAAGGAGACAATGGAGTTATAACTTACCAGTGATGAATCTTAATGGATGGCATCCAATGGTTTCAAGGTGGCATCAGTGACTCACTCATAGCCATCTTCTTTCTATAGTGCATAAGAAAACAACTATTTCAATAATTAGTTGTCTGAGATCTACAAACTCATAGAGTGGAACAGAGTGCCGTGCTACGAGCTTGTAGATCTGCTATTTCTTTTAAATCGTGAAAATGTGTCGCAAATCTTTGAATATGGTGGGTTGGCGGCCAAATACAGATAATTCTGGTGGTACTTGTCATGCAATAGTTCTGAGCGCACCAGACATAGATAGAAACATTGGTTTTTCAGAAAAATGTCAGAGTTAGAAGACATTCGTATAATGTTCTCACTCAGGTCTCAAATTGGCAGAAATTGGTCTCAAATAGAAAATTTGAGGTAAGCATCACAGCACCAACCACTTCACAAATGTAATCCAGTGTTTGATTTGAATGAATAGAAAAGTACAGATGCTAGGCAGCTGTCATCAAACATAATTCCGGTTTGGAGAACGTGGGTCCCCCAGGCAAAGCGAGTGCTCTGCCATCTGAGCTAATTCCCCAATATCTGCATGTTCCACAAGGAAGCTTTTAAGTGGAATCTTCCATTAGACCAAACAACCTCCTTTGTAGAAAAACTTGCTCACCTCTGAGATCTATTGTGACATATATTACCAAGCCTGCGCAGGTAGTCAACACAAAGAAGTGCCAAATCCTGATTAGGTGATGATCAGTCACCTGCACTCTTTCAAAATATTACAAATATTGCTTCCATCCACTTTCATATGTGTGCCTATGCCTATATGTTCTAAATGTGATATCAGGCCAAAAACCTTTTTCAACCTGTTTAAAAAACAGTGAAAATAGCCTATCTATAAGCTCATAATGCGTTGTGACTTGTGATGTGATGTAACACATTGTGAGGTTGTAGTCGCAGCTATTTTCTCTATTTGTCAGATGTTAAGAATTGGCCTAAAAAGCCAATACACTATTATTACCTAGATGGGTGCCTTGGAGTATACGGGTATCAATCCTGTCACTTCTTGCATGCATTTTGGGAACGGTATACAAAAGGTGATGTTACTGATGTAGGCCTTCCTGAATGAAAAACATAGACTGCTTTTATAGATCTGCTATACAAACCTACATGTGCAATTATTTTTTTCCCTTCCTTTCCTATTTGATTGAAAAAGTATTTGATATATTTGATATAAATAGATAAGGGGGTTGAAAACAGTTGAATACATTTGTCCAGTATAGACAGTGGTGTAAAGCAGTGGTTCCCAAAGTGGGGTCCGGGGACCCCCAGGGGTACCTGAGGGAGTTCCAGGGGGGACCCATCTATTTTGTTCATGTTCATAAAGTGCTAAAGTGTTTAAAGCAGTGGTTCCCAAACTTTTTCATGTCAAGGACCCCCAAATTGACACTACTTAGCCCGTGGACCCCCATTTGAAAAGATATGCCAGGGACCCCCATAAGAGAAGACGTACACATTTAGACGTCTACATTTAGACGTACACATTTAGCGTCTACATTTAGACGTACACATTTAGACGTCTACATTTAGACGTCTGTATACATTTAGACATCTACATTTAGACGTCTGTATACATTTAGACGTCTACATTTAGACGTCTGTATACATTTAGACGTCTACATTTAGACGTCTACATTTATTTGTTATCCGTGTTGCGAGGATGAGGGGGTACCTGGAAAAATATCTACCCCAAAAGGGGTACCTGGTCCAAAAAAGTTTGGGAACCCCTGGTGTAAAGTAACTAGGTACATTTACTCACGTACTGTACTGAAGTACAATTTTGAGGTATTTGTACTTTACTTGAGTATTTCCAAGTATTCCAGTATTTCAAATACTTTTACTTCTACTCCACTACATTTCAAAGCCAAAAAAACTTTCAACTTTCAAAGTAAAAAAACTTTTACTACACTACAATTATTTTAAATCTTGAGTTACTAGTTACTTTGGAGATTTAAATTTTGATTAGAAAACATACACTATAACCACTTCAACCAAAGGTTCCTGTCATTCCTTCAACATTGTTTTTAGCCTTGCTTGCTAGCACTAGCAGGGTTCAAAGGAACCTGCCCATCTCTCCAAAACTAGATATGGCTGGATTGCCTAATTGCTGTGCTGTGCACTTCATACTACTCAATCATGAACCTGATAATTGTGATGAGTTGGGAAATAGAATTTCCAATTTGTATCTATTTGTTTAGTGTCAGTGGGGTGGTGTAAGTACAATGAGATTAAATTGTTGTCCATAAATCAAACAAATACTTTTACTGGCAGTAAAACTAAATACAACCATAGCCAGTACTAGCCTAGCCTACTGTTTGCAAATAAGGACTGTAGGCTATGGGCATTAGCCCAACCAAATACAATACAACACATTTGCTGCAATATCACCTGCACAATAGAGTTGACACGTAGGCTATACGTCCCAAGCACCGCTCACTTTTGGACGACCGGCCTACCGTCTGCATGGTGGAGAATGGTGAAACATATAGCTCTGATCCATAGCTCTAAAAGCCTAGTCTAATGCGCAACGGCATTAGAGCTATGAAGCTACTGTATAGTGAAACAGAGACACAAACACGAAAACACTCACTGGCACAGCATGGCTCTTGAGGAGCAGGCTGCAGCTGCGATGACTTCAAAGAGTTCAAAGTCTTCAAAGAGATGCATGATATCCCACACAAATGATTACATGTGTGTGGTTTTAGGGACTCCACCGGGAGGCTATATAATAGGATATAGCCTTTTCCTAGTTAATTAGTTTGTAGAGTTTGGAACCTCACTGTCGACTCGAGAGATGACGTTTTAAACGCCAAAACGAGCCACATTTTTATATATCTCTAAAAATATTATAGGATTAATTATCAAGGCTTATTGAGCGCATTATGCAGTATGCACCCGCTTGAGGATGGAGACTGACTGTAGCGTAGCCTATTCATGACGGTAGGACGTACGGTTGTTGTTATGGTCTATTCTGTCTCAAGTTGCCATTCAAATGCATCCTGGGCGATCTGATCACGTGTGGACACTGACAACTCGCCCCCGCGAAAAGTGAAGACTCGCCCCGGAATTTCAAAAAGTGAAGACGGCTCGCCCCAACTTCCCAAGCCGTGGATAGCTCGCCCCCAAAGCGTGGATATCTCGCCCCACAGCGTGGATATCTCGCCCCAAAGCACGGACATCTCGCCCCATGTTTATTTCATGTTTATTTTTTACCTTATTTCTCATATTAGAACATTTAGAATCAATGTTGTCAAATGAGAACATTTAGAACCAGTTGTTGTTGGTCTTATGAAAATTATGCATGGATAATGAATGGCTCCATTGTTCAGGAAATTGCATTCATATACTAGGTACACATTACAGTAAAAACAAACTAAAAAGACAAGAGACCCAATTAAGTAATTCTTCTTTATTCTGTTTAAATTTATGACATTTCCAAATTAAACTTGGGATGAGTTTAATTCTAAGTTCTAAGAGGCTAAAGGGACTTGCCAGACAACGAGGGTGATGTGGGTGTGTATCCTCTCCTGCATGGTGTAATATCAGTCCTTCTGTGGTTCCCCTTGCTGTTGTTTGTAGTGTGTGAGGAGAGGATCGAGACATGTGCTGAAGCAAGCACTTTTTGGAATGAATGAGTCTGTGTGCGTGCGTGTGTGTGTGTGTGTGTGTGTGTGTGTGTGTGTGTGTGTGTGTGTGTGTGTGTGTGTGTGTGTGTGTGTGTGTGTGTGTGTGTGTGTGTGTGTGTGTGTGTGTGTGTGTGTGTGTGTGCGTGTGCGTGTGTATGTGTGTGAGAGAGAGCGATAGATAGAGAGGGAGAAAGAGAGAGTTGTGGGTGGGGAATGGAGATGTTCTAGAATCAAATAAAAAGGGTAAATAAAAAGTGTGCAAAGGTTTGGCTCATTATCAAAGATTGTGGGGTGTCCTCGCTCATCTTTCTCTCAATGGTCGTGACCTATGGACACGTCATCTTTATGACTGCAAGCAATCATCTGTGGTGCTGGTATAGTGATACCATGAAGCCACCTATCTAATCAGTCATGTGTTTTTGTAGGTGTGTCTCAGGGCATGTACTCTTCTTCCAACTGCTGCACCTGCTGATCTGATCTCATCTGATCTGATCTGATCTGATGCACATCAGATTTGCTGCCCATTGTTACAGGGATTGTTACAGGCATGACCTCGATGGCATGTTGGGTCAAAGGAGCCTCCACAGTCAGCACTCCTTCTGGGGATAGGCTGGAGATCACCTTCTCAACGTCAGCAGTCTTGGGGAGTCTGAAAGTGAGCGATACAACATCATTCAGATTAATAAGCCCTACTAACGACTGCACTGGATATTTCCAGAACAGCAAGTTAATAATCTTAGCCTATAGAACAGTGGTTTTCAACCCTCTTCATATCAAGGCCGATTATTTATTCTGCATTTGAGCCACGGACCACCATTTCATGAGATTTAGCTGCTCAGACCCAAACCTTAGAATATTTGTTGTCATTATGATGACAAAGGTGATTTTGAGGGTGTAAAAGGAAACCATATGGGTCCGTAAGGGTCAATTTGGTTACCAACTCTCCATCATTTAGCTGGGAACCACCTGGAACCCTCTCAAGGAACACTGGTGGTCCCCGGACCACTGGTTGTGAACCACTAATCTAAAATATCTAGACTAGAGTATAGTTGGGGCTATAAAATTGCTTGCAAGCGTGCTACTAATCATTGGGTTCTATGGCCCCTGGATGGCAGCAGAGTCCTGTCAAAGACCCAAAGATTGGAGACTGTTGCTGTTTTTCATAGTGTGACAGTACACTCAGTTATCAGCTAAACCAGTTTCCCAAACTGTGGGTCACAGACCAATTTTTAAGGGCCACGACTCGAGTAAAAAACACATTTTCTTTTCCTACATTTAATTTTCTTTTAGTGTTTAGAGTACCAGTAGGGGCAAAAGTGGCGCTGTTGTGCCATAAACAGAGAGAGAGATAGTGTTGCACTGTTGCCTGCTAATTACAGAGAGAGAGAGAGAGAGAGAGAGAGAGAGATAGAGAGAGAGAGAGAGAGAGAGGCAGGGGGAGAGGGGAGTTGCACCATTCAGTTCACACAGGTGTGATTTTTATATTATATTTCAAAATATATTCTTTTAAATACTTAAAAAAAAAAATTATATACATTTTAAAACAAACAAATCTAAGAAACTCCATAAATAAAAACGTCTTTATCCCTCTATTGGGTCTCTGCCTTTTTTGTTTTGTTTTTGCCTTTATTGATAGGGTACAGTAATTCGACAGGAAGGGGGGAGAGAGATGGGGAGTGTCACATTGGGCTCGGAAGTTGAACCCGTGGCATGTCGTCCGGCTGGCTTGGCAGCCTAGGTGTCCAGACGGTTGAGCTAACCATCCGGGAAGTTTTATCCCTCTTTTGGGTCTCGGCCTGAAAAGTTTTATCCCTCTTTTGGGTCTCGGCCTGAAAAGTTTGGGAACCACTGAGCTAGGCAGCCCTCTGCATGCCTGACCAATTTTTACACTAAAAGCAGCTAAGCCAAAGAATCACAGAAATCTGGAATCAGCCTGAGAAATTAAATTCCATCAAAAAGAGCTGCTAGGAAGCCACCATGAAATAGCCAAAGTTGATCAAAGTTTGTTAGTTGATCAATTTACTGACATCTTCATACAATTGGTCCTATAACTAAAAGAAATGACCAATTACCATTTCAGTCTTTGTCTCAGGCTGCTTCTATTTCAGCATGCTAACTTTTCACGGAGTGAACGGCTGTAGTTTTCTATTAGCTTGGACGCTGTCGATGATTGGTAGGCAGGTTTCTGAATTGTACCAGTTATAAAGATACGATAAAGAAGATAAAGAAAGAATCTTTCTTTATCTTTATTCTTTACAATGTCTGGTACATCTGATGTCGATGATTGGTAGGCAGGTTTCTGTATCGATTGAATATGGGTGAAGTGCTCCTTCAACCCCCTTTTGTTAAGTACACTACATTGATCATTACCATTACTTTGCACCAATTTTAAATATTATTTTAACAATTTAGTTATTTCTCAGTTTCCTTCCGTTTTTATTCTATTCTAATTTACAGTAGCCTACATCTCATTCACATTCTCATTTGGTTGATGCAAAGAAGAAGAAGAAAATGTACTCACGTGTATTTCCTGGTGAAGCATCGAGATACAAAGCCATGTTCATCCTTCCTCTCCTCATGTTTGCCTATGCGGACACAGAAAACAGACGTTGACTCCATACCATTGGCACAAGAACATTTATAAACAGGTTAAACGTATTGCGATAAATAAATAATACTAGATTATAAAAATCTACAAGATGTAAAGCTTGAAATAAAACATAGGATACTGTACATTTTGTTCTGTACAGTTCTCAGATAGTTCTCAGTGCCAGATTCCTTTGAGATAGAATGCATGTTGGCATGGCTAGGGGAAATGTACACATTATGGTGATGATAACTCTTAAAGGTAGAGTCAGTGATTTCACTTAATTCAAATATCACTTATTTTTTTGTTTTGTTGTGATAATCCTCTCTACTATAGAGTGTGCTGACCATATAAGGAGTTCCTCCCTGTCCCCAGTTAACCCCTGGGGGTCAAAAAACCTTAGGTTTCGTTTTTGTTCTCTATCCTGATTGGATGAAAGCTTGTGTCCCAAGGCAAAAACGAAACCTAAGGGTTTTTGACTGAAATCACTGACACCCCCTTTAAAGCTGTCTGATACTAGGCCTGTTTTCTCAGACAGGCAACAGACACGCCTGCTCCTGGCTGATGATTACAGCATGATGAAAATAAACCATTTGACACAACTTGAACAAAAACATTTTGGTACAAACACAGGACATAAATGTAAAACAAAAACAACAGTGCAAATTGTTTCGATACCCCTTAGGTTTCAATACCCCTTACTCAATGCCAAGAAGAAATTAGATACCAAGCACTATCCTGGAGAGGCCTGCAGTACCAAGATAGTTTAACTAGAAATAGTTCACACCTGAAGGTCACCGGTAGTCAGACCCTGTGTCTATCTCACATTAGTTTCCTAAAGACACACAGATATGGCACTTGTGATGAAAAAACACCCTCATTCTCACACTGCACAACTAATTCTCACACTGAACATTGTTTGTTATCAAAACAGGCAGATAAAGGCCATATTTTCTTAAGGGGCCTGTCCTCCTTTCAACCACTGTGTGTCAGACAGGCATGAGAAGCAAACCTCTTTCCAACCACTATGGTTTTGATTGATTGATTGATTGATTGGCCAAGTAGTGTAGAATGATCCTGTCTAACAAATAGGGGTGCAGCCGGTGCACTGTGCAGCATGCAACACAATGTCTGAATGTTAGTTCAGTCTGAGTTCAGAGTTAAAATAAAAGTCAAGATTTATGTCTGTACAAGCGTTACAAGCGTTATCTATGCAACTAGTGACACATAAATTATGTGAAAGAGATACCGGTATACAGTATACAATGTATAAATGGAGTAGAACTAGAGCCTCTTGGATATGCTTTATCTTTCTACTGTCCTCCACTAGAGTTAATCTGTCAGCAGAGAGGATGATATATGGAACAGCTGGATGAGAAACAGCAGTCTATTTAAAGTACCACTAGACCGAGTCCAACACTTAAGAGTAGGCACTTTAATGTTAGAGAGAGAAAGTGTGAAAGACAGATTGAGGAGCGGTGTTGGAGACGGAGTGCTGTTTGGGCCTCATGTTTACGTTCTCCTGTACAGTGCTGCAAGCCATATCTGCACTGCACTAGTCTTTGTGATCGTTTGACCGGAGTAATGGATTGTCAGAGTTATGGGCAGTCCCCCCTCCCATTCCAATGGGAGTGTATACCGCCCCTCCCCAAACCAGACAGACGCTTCACTCACCAAACAACAATGCACACCCTCTGCTCTCGGTTATGTGCTAATTTGTGTAGTCTTTGTATCAAATCCTTATTCTGGCTATGAAAATAAAAACTAATAATGTTGTCCAGTCTACCAATAATGTGAAAGACGTCATTGCGTAGTGTTGTTTTGCAGTAAATGTTTGAAACATTTACAGACCATTTACAGAATATTTTAGTTTCTAATCTCTCCCTTCCTAGGTCAAGTCTGGTCCAGTTCAGTTCAGTTCTGTTCTGTTTTGATAGGGGCGGGTCTTTATTAACACTATTGTTATCTTGAGATGATGTCATTCTATCCTTGTGCTTTGCTTAAATGCTTCCTTGTCTTTTTTATGTTGGTGCTAGCAATGTCTCTGACACACTCGGAGAAAACTGGCAATACTAAAGGGACATTCTGCATTGACTCAGGAAGGGAAGCATGTCAACAGCATTTTGGACTAAGCTCAAAACATGTTTCTGAGTGGTCTGTAATATATTGTATTGTTACATAGTCGCTTTCGCGTATTTTGGTCATTAAAAAGAAATGCTTTGAGTGGAGGAAGCGTATTCATAGACTATATAATGCAGATCAAGAGGCCATTATTACAGAGCCATGCATTGAAACTGAAGCTGTCTAGTGGGCTACAGTCAGAATGACTCACCAGTGATTTCCACCACGCCATCCTTGGTCTTGACCAACAACTCCTCAGGAGAGAAGTGGTTGACATCCAGGCTGACCTTCCAGCTGTCCTGGGTCTGCTTGATCTCCGACATGCCAGTGCTCATCTGGCGGTCGAGGGCGCGAGCCCGCTGGGCTATCAGCTGGTTCTGGGCCATTATCTGGTTCTGGGCAGCCATCATAGCGCCGGGGCCCATCATAGCACTGGGGCCCATCATAGCGCCGGGGCCCATCATAGCACTGGGGCCCATCATGGGGCTCTGGGGCATCATAGGAGTCTGGGGCATCATGGGAGTCTGGGGCATCATGCTCATCATGCTCATGTCCTGAGGGCCCATGGTGGAGGGACGCATGTACCCCGGCCAGTGGGTGCTGGGGAAGCTGTGGAAGTCCTCCATCAGAGTTGGCATGCCGAAGGTCTGGTCAAAGAGGCGGCTGCCCTGATGCCAGTCGCGGAACGGGTCCCAGCTTGGTGTGCGGAGCAGAGTGAAGGGGATGCGCCTCTCGGACATTGCTGCAAGTTTGGTTTGAGTGTTGCTGTTGGGCTGCAGAGGAAAGTCCCTTTGACCTCTTAGGAAAAGTGCTGTCCGTGTCTCAGTGAGGAGCTTTTATACACACCAACGCCCACCCCGGCCCACAGAGCCCTCCCATCTGACTCCAGTCATCAACCAACCCACCCACCCTCCAAAAGATATTTCTGGAAGCCACTCGTATGTCTATTTGCAGCAGACATAGCACTAGAATGGAATCCAAGGGATATGCCAATTGTAATCCCCCCTCCCGTTCGCTCCCTGGACGTCAGGCACAGGCAGAAGAATTTAGATGACTGCTGGTAAGCCAGGCAGGCCCACTCATCACATATGAATGTCAAGACTTGGCTCCGAAAGACTAAACACATGCTGTTTCTGACATGGACCTGTATTGGACACAATGAAACATACAGTACACAGTCACACCCATGTTATTAGCAGTCTGATATTAAGTGTGCTGTGGAATCTCAGACAGTGACACTATAGTTCAAACATACTGTAGATCAGATCACATGCACATAAACACGACTCAAAATTAGCCTCATGACACACGCACGCACGCACACACACACACACACACACACACACACACACACACACACACACACACACACACACACACACACACAGACACACACACACACACACACACACACACACACACACTAGTGACATATACATCACACACACACACACACACACACACACACACACACACACACACACACACACACACCACGCCCAAATATGGAGTCTATGCAGATGTCAGAATGATGTCAGAACAGGCCAGCTCCATATGGACCCTGGGCCCTGTACAAAGCCCGGGCAGAGGTCTTTTTGGGGCGGTTCTTGACAACCGTGGTTCCGACCGACTCGGCACCGGGCACTGCACCCCTTGTGGTGGTGTGGAATGCGTGTGTCGGAGTCTGGGGATTACACACGTACAGAGTCTTGGTGCATTTATAGATAGATGAATCACACACAAATGACAAATACACATTTATATTACAAATACATATATATTGTATGGAAAACCTATTGTGATTGTGTAAAATACCCTCATATTGATGGACACACTGAACTGGGCCCAAGGAACGCACACATAATCACACACTCCACCCTTCACATGTGTGCACTCACATACAGTACATGTACCAGGTTAGGATATACACACACATTTACACACAAATGTCCGTACACTTCCAAAAAGAAGACGCACACAACATGCACAGTCCTAGAAACTCTGTGTACCACATAGACACCAGGTATAACTCACCACGTTTTCTCCTGACTCTGTTCTCTTGGGATGATTCTACTATGCAGTCACAATTTGTTAATAATTCTAATAACTAATGACATGTCTGGACTTGCACAAGGGTAATATTCTTAAAGAATAAAGACACAACCAATTATGCTACATTACATTGTTACTTGTGAAAGTAATAATCTACATTCTACAGCACTGTCTGTAGATAGAGAGAAAATCACATGTATTGCCAATGTGATGCAGTGGAAACTTCTACAACCATGTGAGTGATTTAGCTCCTGTTGAAGTGCTATCTTGTGCTGGCTGGGCCTACAGGCTTTATCCTTATACAGTACTAGTATAGTCTACATCATAGATATGGTACTGCATGTTCCAATCTACATAGTCAGCAGTGGCAATTACATGAGCTTTTCTCCATGCTGCTACATTAACTCGAATGTAGGGAATGTAGAGAATGTAGAAGGAGCAGTAATTCACACATAATTGATTTAGATCCAACTTGTGCACATTTTGAATTAATTTGATTAAGTACCGGTATAAGAAAGATATATCTGTATTGGTTTATTCTTGAGAACAGTCTGTCCACACTCTTTCTTATAGCTTAAGGCAAGAACGACATGTTTTTCCTCACTTGTACTGTAATATACTGTGTAGGCCTATATATATAGGAGAGAGCAGAAGTATATGAAAACAAACCCAGGAAAGACACCAGGAGGAGGATCTCATTTTTTCCAATTTTGTTATATGTTTATTTTCAGGTATAATAATTTACACTACAAATAATGACTCTTATAGAATCAAAAACGGTTTAGCGCTGTACTGTGTATAACTGAAGAGAGTTTGGTTGAATATCATAGTAGGGTGATCATTCTGGTGGTTACACTGGAAATGCAACACTGCATGAGAGATGTAACAAAATGGAAAGGAAGACTTGGGGTGTTCCCTGATTGCATCGCTAGTTTCTTTGCCAATATAAAGTAGACAACACAGCAGGAGTGTACAGAGCCTGCTGTTATGTGTGCTATATTATACGATCAGATCGGATCAGATCTATATCCACTACACAAGCCAGTAACCTGGGGACCTCTGACAGAAAGCACGGGACAGCCCGTTACAACAATGGAATATTTGATGGCTGACTGGCTGTGAATATACAGGAAGAGATATGCATTAGCCCATTCAACACTCTCTGTGGATAGGAACACTTTGATTTGATTTTTTATTTTTTCCAGCTCTGAACAATTGAATTCCCCTGCTTCCATAAACAGGAAGGAAAGAGGCACGGCAGTTTTCACCAAGAGCAACCATTTTGGACACCAGGTTAGTCTTAGGCTACGGGAGCTGCCGGAACGTCACAACCACATGGACCTCTGCAGATGCAACTACACCCTCCTCACTAACTGGTCATAAAAGGTGACATAATCATTAAAATAGTCAATAAAACGGACATTGAAAAATGTGAGCCGATCACATGCCATATGACCTTCAAGGCAAATCGATTTGCTTTACAGCTCGTGGAAAAAACAGACACATAAATAAAAAATAAACGAATAAATAGATAAATAAATAAATACATAGATTCATAAATAGCCATGATTAAAGCTGACCCACGTGAGTGCATGAATGCTTTTTGCAGACGTTTTTTTTCTTCTTTCTTCCTGTACAGTACCATAAGCAGCCCCTATAGAAGGCTACATGGAATATTCATAAATAAATTTACCTCCTGGTCATTGCAGAAGAGGTACAGGTACACACAAAACAGTCATAAATAGCAGTCAACATAATAATTTAAATAGGGAAGAGAGTAGCAGAAGTACATAATACATGACTTTCTTTTTTCTTTTTCTCACCCCCCCTTTTTTGCCCTGTCCTTTTTCACCTCCATGCAGAGGTGACATACTGTCCAGGTCAGAAGGATAGACGGATGCAACCTGGAACCGGGCCAGGTTATTCTCTCTCTCCTGATGCTTCATGCTAAGATGCCATCATCAAACAAGCCTCCTTAAATTAAATTGAATATACAGTGCATAGTTTACAAAGCCAGAACCTATGAGTTTAGCTCTATACAGACTAATCTAATATCATACAACTTTTATCATATAAAACACACTCCCTTTTTTTGTCCCATTTCAATTGCTGACAGTTATTTGTTCTCACTTTCATTGATCTCTGTGCTTCGATGTCTTGAAATGACAACAATTGTCAGAGTCTTTGGGGAAATGACAGCATGGTATGGGGGTGCGGGGTTGGGGGGTAAGTTTGTTTTTTATTTGATTTTTCACTTTTCATTTTCTACTTGACTCCCATTACTCAACACTTCGTCTATTTGTAGTTTTTCGATTCCGTCAGATTTGATTGGTTTTGCTTTGTTAAAGAACATTGCCCAAAGTGCTAGCAGCATACGTTCAAATTTGTTCTTCAGGCTCAACCAAATAATTTATGACACGTGATAACCCATTTCTTTGAATAAGTTACTTACAGTATATGAATGCACTACAGCTGTAGATATAACATTGATATTTAAGTGTTAAATATCTAAAGCCATTTCTCCTCCCTTTGATCCAGGCTCTGTAGTGTAAAGAGACCGGCGTCTAAAGCTTAATTCATACTCCGTCGCACAACGGCCTCACTCGCTGAAAGTAAGTGGGTTCTCGAGCTATCAACATGGCTCAATGCATCATGCCCCGGCCGGATTATGAACTAGGCACGGCAGAGAAGTCGGACCGGTCAAGAACTTAGTAAGAGACACACAATGACTCCACCAGCGCACAGTAATGCCTTTCTTTTTTTTCTCCTCCCCCACAAGCCTACTTTATACTTGCCATACTCGCCGATTTTCAGCTACACCAAAAAACAAAATTAAATGTGACAACCGGTCACACGGCAATATTTCATCGTAGGACGAAGTACAGCCGCTCAGTCCCACTCAGAACCCAGGGCTGTCATAGCTGCTTCGGCTGTAGTAGCTGTGGGAGCGGCTCCTGCTGTGACTCCTGCTCCTGCTGTGACTGCGGCTGCGGCTGCGACTGCGGCTGCGGCTGTAGCTGCTGTAGCTGTCGTAGCTCCTGCTGCGGCTGCGGCCAGAGTGCGGCGGGCTGCTGGCGGAGCTGGAGGACGACGGGCTGGGCCGGTAGTAGGGGATCGGCCGCTTCCGAGCGCTGGGGGGGGAGAGAGATGGGAGGGAGTCGCAGGGTTAACGCGGTGCTAAAAGGGGAACCGCTTGACGCGTTAGTGTTAAGAGAAGCCTCGCTTTAGCGACGCGCCATCAAGCCATGTAATTTACCGTCGTGTCGTTTTCAACACATCCATGCTTATGCTCATTCGCAATTATATTAAGCTTTCAGCAGGTTTTACCTGCTGAAGATTGTACCATTACATTTTGTGTGTAACACATGCCATGCCAATTTTCACTCTGGCGTCCCTATTTTGGGGATGTCATTATAGGAGAAAATATTCCAAAATTGTAAAAAAAAATCCCAAATGTTTTAAAGATTTCAAAATGTTCTAGAATTTCAAAAATAGCTAGAGTTTTCACAACACGTTGCATCTTGACGTGTTTTGAGCTATTTTCACTATTCATTGTGCAACAAAGAATATAAGCATTATTTTGTGCATGTGTTGAAAAGCCACAACATTTTTGTTACAGGTATGTATTTATGTATGTATGCATGTATGAATGATGTTAATGTAGGACAGACACTTGATCCTATTAGGGAATTAAACAAAGAAAGACTTGGTCAGTGGAGAGCACATTAGAGGGTAGGTCCATTAGAGGTGGTAGTGTTCTGATTGTAACAGTCAGTGGAGAGCAGGCTATTAAAAAATCTGTAGAAAGGACTGCAAATGTCCAGGCATACACACACATGAACACACACCATGTGCACGCACCTACTGCACGATGTGCGCACGCACGCACTCACGCACACACGCGCACGCACGCAAATACACACGGCAATGAAAACTGTTTAGTGTTAAGACTGCTTTGTTAGTAGGTGAACCTTGAAGTGCTACCTGTAAGTTAAAAGCTGTTAGCCCTCATTAGAACCCGTGTTAGAGGCTGCCATCACCCAGAAAATCAGAGTCCAACAGTGCAGAGGAACATAGCAACGCTATCAAGGTATTGTACATACCGTAATTATCAATAGAAGTTCATTCAGCTTCACTGTAAGTGTCTATCATGTGAGTATGGTAGTAGTCCATGTTATCCATGGCCCAGGTTAATAACCACAACAAAACGGTATCATATTCACTCAGTAAAATAAACCTTGATAGCGCTTTAAATCAAAGTTCCCACTTTATAGCATTAGTACGCACTGCAGGGATTGTACCCGTAGAGTTGTGTGTGTTAATTCATGTCAATTTAATTAAGGGGAAGAAGATGAAAGAGAGAAGCGGCAGTGAGAGAGAGAGAGAGAGAGAGAGAGAGAGAGAGAGAGGGAGAGATGGGAGGAGGCCAGGTTTACTCAGGCAAGGTCTGTTGTTGGTTGGCTGCTTAGCCAAGCTTCAGGAGACGTGGACTAGAGAGAGTCCTGCTGCACGGCAACTGTTACCACGGAAACTAAAGCCTGCAGCTTCACTTCAGCAGAATTCCATTGTCTTGACTTCAGGGGAGGGGTCTTTTGCACTGGAGTGAGAGTGAGACACATGTGTGCATCTCAACACACTTGTCTGAGAAAATACAAACGTAATAATGATAAAAGTGACATTTTTACATTGCAAAATGGACAGGACAGCGATGACATGAAAGAAACATGCACAGGATGCTCTAATTCTGTTGACGCATTAACTGGTTGAGCCAACAGGATGCCCTTGGAAGAAATGTTATGACGTTATGAAATGGCTTTTTTGCTATCTGACCGCCTAAGTTGCAAAGTGAAAACAGAGGCGTGTTGTGTCTCAACCAATCACAGTAGCAACCAACCACCCTGTCCCCTCGGGCTACGGGAACCATGAGACACGCAGCTCAGCTCACCCAGCGCAGCTGTTTGTCTCTTGTCGGGAGAGACAGAGACAGTGCTAGCACGTTTATTGGCCGTTTTTCCACAAATGTTAATTTGTTCCCAAATGTTTTCAGATACTGTACATATTTGAGTGTGCGGTTTAAGGTTTAAACTAGTAGTGCACAGTCCGGCCACCATCTTAAATTAGAATTTCAGACTTGCATAACAAACAAGTGTCTCTTTCCTTGTTCCTGGTTACAAGAACAGTCAAACGATGACTCACATGTTGCTTGGTTTTGGCGCTCTGAGGATTGGAAGAAAAATACAGAAAATCTTGTACTTAAAGTTAATGAGTCAAACACTATTTCTGAATGACCTTTGTAAAAACACGTGTGAAGGAAGTACAGTAGGGAAGCCATTTTGGAATTTCTGCATGGCATGGCATTGGTACGACCTCCCGTTAGTTCGACCATTAGGTCTACTAACCTTACTAACCCTATCTCTAACCCTAACCTAAACATAACCGCAAGCATGGGAGCAGCGCATGTTCGCCAACCTTAATGTATGTTCGCCAACCTTAATGCACACACTTCTCCAAGGCAGAAAAAAAAAGTCTGGGCCGACAGCTATGGCGGTCACAATTCTATCTCTGTTTCTACATGAATGCATGACTGTGATAGCACGTTTGTCATGCTCGTTACTAAAGTTATGCATGTATGTATTTATTTAATGATTAGATCCTTAGTAGAACATTGTAATTCCCATGGTAATTATCAATGCATTTCAGTACAGTGTGTGATGTGTTGAGCAGGGAGTAGACTATAGTGGACTGGATACCCGTATATAACAGGAAGTCATGTGTGTTTTGTTGTTTCATAGTTTTAGCTTTAAGTTGTTTTGTGATATGATGCACTGATTGGTTGGCACTTTAAATTTGTGTTACAATTACAATAAAGATCTATCTATCTACAGCAAAATAGATGTCCGGGTATTTCAGAGACAAAGATAATAACTAAGCTGGTTTATTTAGCAGCCAACTAATAGAGCATTCAGTATTGACCATATCAAGCCAGGTCTCACGGCAGACAGTACTAATATAATCAACAAAAGTGAACAGAGCATACAGTCACACTGCACGCCAACACAGTACATATAGTGGAAGTGAGTCAGATCTTGTACACACAGCAAAACAAAAACGAGCAGTGCACCACCCTGTGGCACCAACCGGCACTGCATACTGACTGTTACAAGTGAGTCAGACAAAGTCATCCTGTTACGTTACATCCTGTTGTGTTGTTCTGACTCGAGCTCTTGTGCCGACCGAGGGAAACTTGAGGATTTGTGCTATTTCTGGACTCAAAAACTAACATTAAGTGTACACTTACTTGCACTGGGAATTATTAACTATTTTACAATGAATTTGATAAAGCGGAGACCATCTTTAATCTATCGATACTTAACACTATCAACAACAAGATTAACACTACCAATACTTAACACAATCAATACTACTTCTTTACACATGCATGAGGAAAAGGGCAGAGAGAATTCCAGAAATGGAGGCACAATTCCAATTGCTGCTTCTGTAGGCCTGGAAGTCTGCTGGAGGAAAGTCTTTATACTGCAGGCTACTCGTACAATGAACCTGTGTGCTAGAAAGGGGAGTCACGTGACGGTACCTGGTGATTCTGCGGGCCTCCATGAAGCTGGGCGAGTCTCGTCTCCTTTTACGGATGGGCGAGTAGCTCCGCGAGCGACGTCGAGTGTCAGAGTGGTTAGGACTGTCTCTCTCCCTATAGGCGGCACCGAAAGGGAAAAAACATTAGGGCGACGACAGACAAGGATAATACAACAAAGCCGGGGCAACTGATCACGGTAATGAATGTTTTGACCAGTGGTGTCAAGTAACTAAGTAGATTTATTTTTAAGTACTGTACTGTACATGTTTTAAGTACTGTACATGTTACAGATGAATCTGTAACATGAGTGGAGATGGGGCGGTCTTTGTTTTTGTTCCAACTGAAATATTATCTAGACCGGGAGATCTGCGGAGGCCCAACAAGGCCTACTAGCGCTTCGATTACTGTTTTCATTAGCGGGAGGCTGGATTAATGATTTATTACGCGCGACCATGCCTATTTCATCTCGTCTTTATGTGGCGCTAGTGGTGGTTAGCTAAAAAATGTAATTAATCAAATCTCGTTCTCTCGGGCACGGCTACCCATCTTGTTCTCTCGTTCTCATGTTTCAAGGAGTACAATGTGTGGTATTTGGACTGAGTATTTCCCAATTTCCAATACTTTTACTTCTACTCCACTACATTTCAGGTCCAAAATTTGTACTTTTACTCCACTACAATTATTTGAAAACTTTATAGTTACAAAACATACATTATAACCACTTCAGCCCTATATACATTTCAGCTATTTGAAAATAGCCGATCTACAAGCTCACAATGCGTCGCAAACGTAATTTCAATACCATTACTTTTGTACTTTTACTTCAAGTAAAATGTTCACTTCCGGACTTTTACTTGTAACGGATAGTATTTCTGCATTGCAGTATTGATACTAAACATTTGAGTACTTCCCCCCCCCCATCATTGTGGTGTTGACAAGGGCTCAAGCTTCACCTGGAGTTGTTCTGTCCCTTGGCCTTGCTGCTGGGGCCCCCTCCCCCGTCTCTGGAAGGGGAGCGCGAGGATGAGCGACCGCCGCTGCTCCAGGAGCTGCTACGCTGTCGGAGGTTCTGCCCCGTCCGGGACTCTCCTTTCTTCCTGCCCGAAGTGTGCGAAGAGTGCCGTCCAGCAGGGGATGCTGATGGACTCCGGTGGTGCGCCGTCGGCTGTCCCCTTCCAGAGCGGTGGTGGTGTCGCTTGGACGAATGTCCGCTCTTTGTCCTGGGAGGAAATCGGGGGACAAGAGCAAGGATACGAGATGAAAAACAAAACAAAAAATACTACATTGTATCATATCGTTTATGTCGTGAGGAAACCGTGTGTGTGAGACACTGTGAGTGTGTTTGTGTGTGTGTGTGTGTGTGTGTGTGTGTGTGTGTGTGTGTGTGTGTCCAGCTGGTACTTGTTGACGGTCGTTAATGTCAAGGCAATTATGTTTATGCACTGTCAAATAGGTCTACACTACATCTATTCTAAGGTAGCATATACCTGTATCCATATTATCCTGCTCATTACTGTGCAGAAATATACATAAATCTTTATAGTTATTAGTTAGTATAACTCAATAGTTTGAGCAGAAAATGCATTTTGAGATTGTGTGTGAGATTGTGTGCGGCCCCCCACACACAATCATTCTACAGTTGTGGCCCACGGCCTGATCTAGTTGAATACTCCTGGAGTAGAGCATTAAATCACGAAAAGAAAAAAAATAACAATTTATAAAGTTGAAATATTGAGATACTAGGTTCTGCCCAACAGCAACAATATCCAACATGGTGGTCCTGCATGCATACTTCTTCTGGTGATGGGACGTCCTCCCCCTGTGAGTGTGGTTGCGTTGGGAGTGGGCCGAGTCGCTGCTGTGAGCAGGGGAGCTCTTAGCCTGGCCTCTCTGGTTCCCTCTCCTCCCTGAAGACTGGGACATGGAGCTCCCCCCCACGCCTGAGTGTCTGCCCTCTGCACCCCCTGCCTCGTCTGCTGCTGCCGGCCCCAACTGTCCCGCTTGGCTCCGGTGGGGGGGGCCGTGGGCTTTGTTGTGCTCTCTCACAAGAGTGGACTGGACGGTTGCGGTCAGCGAGCGAAGCTTCTGTGGAGAAACCATAATCGACAAACCAAACAAAAAGAAGAAAAGAAAAAGAAAAAAAAAAGGAGAAATAAGAGCATTAGAGTGTTTTCACATCGGTGGTTTTAGTGCTACGGTGTACTTGCCAAAAGAAGGTAAACATCTAAAAGAAAAGAAGATATAGGTTTTCTCCATATGGCTTATAGATAGACCTCTATGGTGCAGCACATGCAATACTTGGCATGCAAAACCATAATGAGTTGAAGAAATTATATTCCCAAAAAACAAACAAAACAAATATAAAAGGAAAAAAAGAAAGAAAATAGGAAGAAGAGGGAGAATATAAAATTGTGAACCAAATGAAGTATCAGAGCGGAGGCAGAAAGTAGAGAGCTACAGATTTGATAGAGAAGAAAAAGAGGACTTCTTCAGGGTTTTTTTTAAGTAATGGTTCAAAAACAGATATGAAACAAAACAAAAAGAGTAGACAACTTGACGGAACATCACAGAAATGGAAGGAACAAAATAAAGATTCACAATTATCGAATCAATCGAATCAGAAAACAAATCGTCTGCTACTCAATTGTCTGTTTGTCGATTTTTTTCCCTGTAGACAAAATTGCTGAGACGTGAACAGCGACCCATTTTCTTTTCATTTTTTGTTATGGTTACTCTTGTTTAACTCCCTTCTGGTTAACATCCACTTACCAATAAAGTGGTATTCCCTCCTTTAGTAGGTAAGGTATGAAGAAAGGGGAAAAGTGGGGCAACATAAGTGCATCATTAGATTCACAAAATGCAAGAGAAAAAGACACAAAACCCTTCCCTGCCAGTGACTCACAATGCATGGAAATCAATGGTAAAATAACTAAAACGTAAAGAGGAGAACCACAGTGTGCAGGGTATCCCTCCCATGTCCAGGACATACTCTGGTCCAGTTGCAAGCTCCTTGTTTGCTAAGCTTTGGAGGGCAATCAGCCAGGTGAAGTGATCAGCGCCTTCAAGTTTGCAGAGTCATTCTCCCCTCAGTGTGGTATTGTGAGTTTTCATTTGGGACTTTGAACCATAGCTCTGTCTTAAGTGTAAATGTGCTTTGTCGCATTTGTCTTGAGCGAAGGGGTCATGCAACAAAGTATAAATTACCCTTCACTATTATTATCTCTCCCTGGTAACTTCAAATATTCTAGCTTTGGTAAAAATATATTCTACATTAATTTGCTATACCAAACTACTGTTATGGAGATACCAGGGAATTGCATAATATCAGTTAATGCTATAAACCAAATGTCTAAGTATTATTTTTCTTTCTCCATTTGCATTTTGTGACAGGTAACAACAGAACAAACAGTTTTATACTATTTCAGAGAGAGGCCTTTTGCAAGTTCAGTGCTTTGAGTTGTCAGACTAGCTTCATACAAACCATCCAAGAACATATCGTTTGTGTAAGATCAGAGGTCCTGAATATCCTTTTCAAAAGAGGGTTAATAAATTGTCACATTTTAAACTGTGTATAGGTTTAAATCAAATTCCAAATAGCCCTGTTAAACAATAAGAGAAAACGACACATAACAATTTACCCACATTTAAATTACAGGGCAAGGGATTAATGAGAAACTTTGAACGTGAAATGTACTTTATGTATGTGATCTGTGATGTACGATTAAACATAGTCCATAATTGGCAGGTCACAACTAATGGTTAGATCTCCTGGGCAGGTATTGTTCATATAGAAACTTATATTTTGCATGCACCAACATGTTCCTGTCAGTACTGCCTGGTAAACTAATGCCTGAGTTTGCGTGCTGGGGTTGCGCACCGAAAATAGCCCACCTACAAGCTCACAGTGGATTGCGCTGCTGTGGCAATTCACAACACATATCGTGCTGCAATGCATTATTATCTTTTAGATTTGCTATTTTCGGTGTACGACACCGGTGCGCTACTTATTTAATGAGGCTTTCATATACAGCAAAAGCATGAACCTTGCTCCTTGCAAAAGAACAGAAAGGAGAGCCTTTCTCCACTATAAAAGGAAAAATAACTAAGCAATATAATAAAGAAACACACGACCACTGGTGCTAATGACAGTTGTTGGAAAGAGTTGAGGAAATCAATATGACATAACTGATAAGACGGATGTACTAATCCACCAACAAACAGAAATGCTGAACAAACTGAACGAACAGGAATGCATTCTATGAAAACGGAAATAAAAAATAAAAATGGACCTGGAAGATAGAGCGGGCTATTGGACTTCAGGATGAAGTTTAGGAGTAAAGAGGAAGGAGGAAAAATTAATTTAAAAATAAAATAAAAGACCTCTACGTAATCCAATCTTAAAGAACCAAATCATAATTGATGAAGTAAATTAATTTGGCTGAAGACTGTTGGCAAATAACAGAAAAGAGAGAGAAAGAGAAAGAGAAACATTGATGTCACTCAGGCTAGGGTGCTTTCTCACATTCTCATCTGCATAAAAAAATCACGTGCGTAGGCAGAGCGTTACCTACCTTCCATTTCAATCAGTGACACGTATGCAATATCAACAAAAACAGAGAAAGAAAGGAAAGGAATAAAAAAGGAAAAACAAGGGAGAAAGGAATGTTCTCCGCAGCGAAATGGGAAAAAGACAATGACCTCTTTTAGTATCAAAGCTAGATAATCGTCCAGAGACTAAAGGAGAAAAAAATATATATACTAAGAAAAAATAAATGGAAGAAAATGAAGGAGTGGGGGGGGGGGAGGAGAATGAGGGTTTCAGGAGAATTTCAAATCAAACAAACAAAAAGAAGAAAAAACGGTAAGAAAAGAATGAACCTACATAGACTACATGATTTGCTGTCTTTTTCGCTTGTACAAATGCAGCCATATTTGTATCAAAAGGGGAGAGGATAAAGGAAAGTGGACAGAGTTAATTGTTAAATGTAAGGAAGGATATCGAGAGAGAATGAATGGAGAGAGAGGTGAGAGGGATGGAGTGAGGGAGGGAGGGAAGGAAGGAAAGAGGAGGGCATGCAGAGCTGGCAGATGACAAAGATAAATGGTTGAAGAGCAGGTTGGGGGAGGAGGGGCTTGATACTTGAGTCACACAAGGCACAGATGAACAAATAAAGTAGGGGGCAGTGTGTCAGAGGGGGGTAGTAGTCACTGCTGGAATGGACAACTGGACAGTCAACCAGTACATTTTGAAAGGGACCCCCATTCACACGATAGCCAAGTTATTGTTCAGCACAGCGCAATATTACTTCTCAAGTGTTCCTCTTGGTCATAATTGGGCCATGTTCCTTCAATGCAATTCTTTTTTGATGAACACACTTAGAGAGGGGGGAGGGGTGTTTTGGAAGTTTGGTCAATTTGGCATACTATTGTTCCATTAATATCAAGTTGAAGCTCTCATTAAAACTGCTTTGGGTCCCTTTAAAATACCAGTGTTAATTAATGAGTTGTCCTGGTTAGTTTGAGGATGGCACTGAATCCATGTACTTGTATCTGAACTGAAGTGTCTGAACTCTGAAAGCAATCATTCATCATCAAAAGGACTGCTACTGGAGGACAAATTGATATATATATATATATATATATATATATATATAAAAATAAAACCAGCTGATGTATACGTGCTGCAGTACTAAACCATACAAAACAGTACTAAACAGAGATGCTAGAGCATAGACCAAGTCACTGTTGGATACAGTAGGATCTGTCAAAGGTCTGTGGCCTCATAACCGTATTCCCTTCAAAACAGGGAGAGTGAGACATCTAAATGGAGGTGGGGGTGGGGGGATATTCCAGCTTTTGGTGGAGATTAACAAGAGTGGTAATATTACCTTGCAAGAGAAAAGATGCTGATGGTAATTTGACTGTTTAGAGACAATCAATTGTACCTCGATACCAGTAACACGACTGGCTTGTATCACATTGTTCAGAGACCTCCCTTGTCATTCTCCACTGGCTTGAACAGAAAAGAGAGTCGAAGAATGTACTGTCTCAAAGGACAAAGGGTGATACTGCCACCCAGAGGCAACATGCAGATCAACATGGTAAAACAAAAGTCAGCTCGTTTTAACGCCTGCCGGTTCGGCAGGAGTAGTTCAACGTCTGGAGAAGGGTGTGTACATCACTGAGCAGAACAATGTGCTTGAAAGAAATACAACTGCATTGAATAGAATAAACTATTACACATACCAGTTAACCTACTTGGTCCAGTTCCAAAGCATATGACTGCTTTTTACATAAACAAGACAGAAAAGTTTGCGAATTTATTAATGGGTAAATGCCACTCAAATCCTTAAGAAAAGCGGACAAGAAACAGTAATGAATGACACAAGCACTGAGAGAGAGAGAGAGAGAGAGAGAGAGAGAGAGAGGAGAGACCTTCTCATAGACACATGAAAGCTGAAATTGGAAATAGGAGACAGCAAATCTAAATAATTCTTCTGGAGAGAACATTGCAGTCCATTTAGTTGCTTATTCAGCAGTGAAAAACTATTATACTAGCTCGCCCTTTGGTTTAACGCAATGTCTTTTGTTTCAATAGTTGGCAGTTTCATTCCAACACAATAACTGTTAGCTCAGCACTAATGACCCATTTAAATTATGGAAGAGCAGTGTCATATTG
Source organism: Protomyctophum bolini (assembly GCF_963924005.1). Lineage (NCBI taxonomy): Eukaryota > Metazoa > Chordata > Actinopteri > Myctophiformes > Myctophidae > Protomyctophum > Protomyctophum bolini. Next base: position 23,926,663 of record NC_137874.1, on the reverse strand, counting down.
CCTGATAGCAATTTAATACACCATACATCCGTGGTTAACGTTTCAAAGGGAGCCATAATGTGAAAGCACAAGTAATACAAATTACAAATGTATCACATCATAGCAATATTGGAGCAGTATTTTCGACATTGAAGCTTTATTGTAAAGTGGGCACTGCTGGGGCATATGGCATGTAGTCAGCCATTGTACGGCACTGTCCTAAAGCCAAATAAGAAAGGGTTACATCAGCAGAACCAGCTGACATCTGTGTTGCTACACTGAATCAGAAGCGTTGCTGTTGCTTCAAATACATATTACTGTAATTTGTTATTAGGGGTCAGACATCTACAGATGCCGTGATCGAGACTGACACCTTTGATTAATCTGTTCAAAGACGTAATGCATCATAGACATTTTAACACAACATCCACACTATGATCCTGACACAGGCAGCAATTCCTAATTCTGATTTATCTGCAGTATATATTTAATAACTACTCTGTCATTCCTAACCCAAGAATAAGGGATTTTGACTCTACCAATCTGTCCCTGGCTCAAATAATATTTCAGTGTTTGGGGCTAACCATTATTAGTGCTGGTTATATTTCTATTACACGTCGGATACTATAATGCTTCGCTTCAGCAACTCAGACGATTTGCATGTCCTCAACAGATCTACAAGAATGCCTGCCCCCCCCCCGCTTGCTACCAGAATCAAACACAAAATATAACGCAAGATGGCAGAGAGGTCCACAAAGAAAGTAGCAACAGCAGCACATTTTGGACAGGAGTGTGATCTACACACTTCAGTTCTTCACAAAATATACAAATAAAATGCAACGCTTTGGACGAGGCATAACCCCCCCCTCCCCAAAATAACAATGTATCTACGAACACCAAATCAAAGAACAGAATATTTCCAAAGACAAAGGTATTCTCAAAGTTCATTTGAGGAGACAAGTGTGGTACAGACAGGGAGGGGAAGGACTGGGTTGGCGAAACAGAGGAGACTACATACATCGTGGCCTTTCTCGCCCTCGGCACCATGGGCGAGTCTGCTGGCTTTGCCGTTGCGGCTGCGCTGGGAGGAGTGGTGCCCGTTGTGCCACGTCGTGGGACTGTTGGGGCCGGCGGGGGACAGCGAGGTGCTGGACGCCTTGTTGTGTCCGTCCGTCTTGTGCTTGGACGTCAGTCTGCAGAGGAGCGGGCAAGCAGAAAGAGACACTAGAGTAGGCCTAAGCCACAAGAGACATAAGTATCAAAAAATACAAATACCCAAGTAAAGTACAGATACTTAAAGGACAAATTTAGTTTTTTTCAACCAAGGCTCATGTTTTAGGTTGTTATTAGAGAAAGTAAAAGGTGAGTGTAATTTTTTTTCATTTGCTGCTTTCTTTCGTTTTAGGGATTTTAGCTGTTTTTGACAGGGGGGCGGGGGAATTCGAGCATGGGGCTAAATATGTATTTCTTTACAAAATGTTATAGTGATTATTTTTTTTATTATTTACTATAGTCCTACTAGACCCCAAGAAATTACATTTGGCCACAAAATATCACGGGATCTACTGAATGTGTCAAACTGAATTTTGCGTGTCTTAAGTACCAGGTCTTATTCCCTAACTTGAGTAAACTAAAGACCTGGAGGCGTGATCAATGCCATTTGGCTATTCTGAGTGGCCAAAGAGCATTGATCACGCCTCCAGGTCTTTCGTTTACTCAAGTTAGGGAATAAGACCTGGTACTTAAGACACGCAAAATACAGCCCAATATTGAGTCTATGCCACACAGTGTGGCTTCCCCCCAGTAGGCTACCTTCACATTCAGTAGATCCTGTGATCTTCTGTGGCTAGATGTAATTTCTTGGGGTCTAGTAGGACTATAGTAAATAATAAAAAAATAAATCAATAAAAATGTTTTTGTAAAGAAATACATATTTAGCCCCATGCTCGAATGCCCCCGCCCCCTGTCAAAAACAGCTAAAATCCCTAAAACGAAAGAAAGCAGCAAATGATGAAATTAACACTCATCTTTTACTTTCTCCAATAAAAACCTAAAACATGAGCGTTGGTTGAAAAAAACTAAAGTTGTCCTTTAAAAAAGTATGTAATGTCCTAGCCCTTTCTTTTTCATGTATTTAGTTGACTATAATAACCCTGCTCCCCTCCTCTGCCTACTCCCAGCCAGCCTGCTCCCTTGAGGAAAGTCTGAAACAGTTCATGGAGAAAGAATTGTGAACATCTAATGGATGGTATTATATAAGATTCACAGAGGGGCTCAATTTGTATTGTAATCTGTCCCCCGAGGATTGAGTATAAATGATTGCAGCGAGGAGACTGACAGGTCTCTACATTTTTAACAGTCTGACTGGAGTAGTTTGCTGTATCATGGTGGAAATACCAGCATAGGCCCACGACATGCAAAGACATTCCAGCATGCCTAGGTAAGTGATCGTACAGTAGTACACACTTGTTTATTTTATTTAAATATATATTTAATTTATTTTTGAGGGGCACTAGCCCCTCCTATGCCCAGCTTTCTGTGTTTGTGTGTACCCCATAACGATGATTTGATTGGCTGAGCACGGTATGTGACGCATGATGATGTTTGATGATGCATGAGTGTGATGTTTAACTACTCGAACAGGTTTTAAAATACCTGGCAGGAGACTTGGAGGGGCTGCCGGTGGAGGAGACCGAGGCACTGCGGGAGCTGCAGCAACTGCCTCTGCGCTGAGACCTCCTGCTGGGGGAGTCACCGGGGGACCTGTTGGACGACAAACGCAACATGCACCCACCCACGCATTCAGCATACGTTAACGTCGGCGATGGAGCTCATAGTAGTATCACAAACTCACATAATAATACATACAATTCTCAGTGTTCATTTAACTGAGAGTGTAAAAATGGTGATATGTAGAATTGTCATCATGAGTGCTTTGCTTTATACTGTATGTGTTTTGTATTTTATCTTTGGAAAGTGTTTAATAATTTCAAAATAGTGAATAAGGAAAATAAGTTTAGCGATAAGGGGTATAGCATGGCGAAAATATAGGGCCCATCGGGTGCACAATGCAAAGTACGGCCGGTGCCAATCCAACTAAGACAGCCTAAACATCGTTCCTGTTTGCTCAGCTGAACCATGTTCATTGTTCGCTTCCCTCTCTGAAGAACACAAAGCTCCACTAAACTCACATCCTCATGCCACACACGCTCTGTACGTCAAACATTATTCGGAACGCATGTGGAAATAGGCCACGTTGTCTCAACAAGGGGCCAAATATAATCTCTCTCAGACGCAGTGTTGACATAATACGAGGCATCATCAATTGGGTACAGTCCTACTTGGCAGAAAAGGGGGGCATGCTTTACATAAATGTCTCGTGGAAAACAACTTTAACTTTCATGGATCCAATGGAGTCTTTTTGTTAATGATTTCCATTGTTTAAATATGTATAAAACCCGACAGAGAGACTTAATCGCTTTCAACATAGCACTTCCTATTTTCGGCATATCATTATAGCCAAACATTTTGGCTATACATTTAGTTTTTTCCACAATAAAAAAATATCAAATATTGCGATAACAGCAGATCTAACAGCATGCGATGATGCCTTAGAGTGAGTGCAGAAAATAATAATAATAATAATAATAATCTTCTCTCTTACCTTTTCCTTTGCTTGTTCTTGTCCTTGTGTTTGTTCTTTGGGCTGCCCGATCTGGAAGACATGTCACAAGTGATGTTCAACAATAACATACAGTATATACTTAACTGTTCATGTTCCCCTCCTTACATGTAGTTCAAGGAAGGAACAGATCATGGTAGTATTCCATTAAAGCATCTTTTGAGCTAGTGAGTGCTATTGAAGTCAGTTCTGCAGGAGCAGTGCAGTTCTGCTGTCTGCTGAGCAAAGCTCGAGCTGAACTGATATAGCACATTTTCCTCACATACCTGTGTCTCCTCTTTCTCCTGGAACCGGATGAAGATCTAAAAAGATGAAAAACAAAACAAAAACAAAAAAACACAACTATGAATACCATATTAGCATGACTGCTACAGCATATGATCAGAAGTCATGTGTGATGCACAATGCCCCAGCCTGAAGTAGCGAAACAGAAATTCAGAACACTGGTAGGTACCCTCACAAAAAAACATGCAGTAATCCTGGTCTCTAAACTGCCTCCCCCTGGCCAGCTGGGGTGCCTGAGGGAGGGGAAAGGAACTGGTTGGAATAACGTGTTGTCTGTCCAACCTTCCACGCGCTACGTCCAACCAGGGAAACTCCCCCCTGTCAGGTGTAAAGGAGCGACTTGGACACTCATGCAT